>NC_049982.1:33665245-33666148 GCF_000003815.2 Branchiostoma floridae
TTAAAAAGTCTCTAGGTAGGGAATAGTAAGCCACAAACCGCATAATTCTATTGTGCACTGTTGCCGAGATATCTCGATCATAGGTCACCTTAGCCGTAACCGCTACGTAACACATACGGGCGTATATACGCTTGAGATTCCGAAGTCTTCAAAGTTATTCCGATGGGTCGAACTTGGTATCGTTAGAAAGGTCTCTAGATAGGGAATGGTAAGTCACAAACCGCATAATTCTATTGTGCACTGTTGCCGAGATATTCTCGATCATAGGTTCACCTTAGCCTACCGCTACGTAACACATACGGGCGTATATACGCTTGCGATACCGAAATCTTCAAAGTTATTCCGGTGGGTCAAACTTGGTATCGTTAGAAAGGTCTCTAGGTAGGGAATGGTAAGCCACAGACCGCATAATTCTATTGTGCACTGTGGCCGAGATATGCTCGATCATAGGATCACCTTAGCCGTAACCGCTACGTAACACATACGGGCGTATATACGCTTGAGATTCCGAAGTCTTCAAAGTTATTCCGGTGGGTCAAACTTGGTATCGTTAGAAAGGTCTCTAGGTAGGGAATAGTAAGCCACAAACCGCATAATTCTATTGTGCACTGTTGCCGAGATATTCTCGATCATAGGTTCACCTTAGCCGTAAGCGCTATGTAACACATACGGGCGTATATACGCGTGAGATCCCGAAGTCTTCAAAGTTATTCCGGTGGGTCAAACTTGGTATAGTTAGAAAGGTCTCTAGATAGGGAATAGTAAGCCACAAACCGCATAATTCTATTGTGCACTGTTGCCGAGATATTCTCGATCATAGGTTCACCTTAGCCTACCGCTACGTAACACATACGGGCGTATATACGCTTGAGATTCCGAAGTCTTCAAAGTTATTCCGGTGGG
>NC_049982.1:33666906-33668696 GCF_000003815.2 Branchiostoma floridae
GGTCTCTAGATAGGGAATAGTAAGCCACAAACCGCATAATTCTATTGTGCACTGTTGCCGAGATATTCTCGATCATAGGTTCACCTTAGCCGTAACCGCTACGTAACACATACGGGCGTATATACGCTTGCGATTCCGAAGTCTTCAAAGTTATTCCGGTGGGTCAAACTTTGTATCGTTAGAAAGGTATCTAGGTAGGGAATGGTAAGTCACAAACCGCATAATTCTATTGTGCACTGTTGCCGAGATATTCTCGATCATAGGTTCACATTAGCCGTAACCGCTACGTAACACATACGGGCGTATATACGCTTGAGATTCCGAAGTCTTCAAAGTTATTCCGGTGGGTCAAACTTGGTATCGTTACAAAGGTCTCTAGGTAGGGAATGGTAAGCCACAGACCGCATAGTTCTATTGTGCACTGTTGCCGAGATATTCTTGATCATAGGTTCACCTTAGGCTACCGCTACGTAACACATACGGGCGTATATACGCTTGAGATTCCGAAGTCTTCAAAGTTATTCCGGTGGGTCAAACTTGGTATCGTTAGAAAGGTCTCTAGATAGGGAATGGTAAGCCACAGACCGCATAATTCTATTGTGCATTGTTGCCGAGATATTCTCGATCATAGGTTCACCTTAGCCTACCGCTACGTAACACATACGGGCGTATATACACTTGAGATTCCGAAGTCTTCAAAGTTATTCCGGTGGGTCAAACTTGGTATCGTTACAAAGGTCTCTAGATAGGGTATGGTAAGTCACAAACCGCATAATTCTATTGTGCACTGTTGCCGAGATATTCTCGATCATAGGTTCACCTTAGCCGTAACCGCTACGTAACACATACGGGCGTATATACGCTTGCGATTACGAAGTCTTCAAAGTTATTCCGGTGGGTCAAACTTGGTATAGTTAAAAAGGTCTCTAGATAGGGAATGGTACGCCACAAACCGCATAATTCTATTGTGCACTGTTGCCGAGATATTCTCGATCATAGGTTCACCTTTACCGTAACCGCTACGTAACACATACGGGCGTATATACGCTTGCGATTCAGAAGTCTTCAAAGTTATTCCGGTGGGTCAAACTTGGTATCGTTAGAAAGGTCTCTAGGTAGGGAATAGTAAGCCACAAACCGCATAATTCCATTGTGCACTGTTGCCGAGATATTCTCGATCATAGGTTCACCTTAGCCGTAACCGCTACGTAACACATACGGGCGTATATACGCTTGAGATTCCGAAGTCTTCAAGTTATTCCGGTGGGTCAAACTTGGTATCGTTAAAAAAGTCTCTAGGTAGGGAATAGTAAGCCACAAACCGCATAATTCTATTGTGCACTGTTGCCGAGATATTCTCGATCATAGGTTCACCTTAGCCGTAACCGCTACGTAACACATACGGGCGTATATACGCTTGAGATTCCGAAGTCTTCAAAGTTATTCCGATGGGTCGAACTTGGTATCGTTAGAAAGGTCTCTAGATAGGGAATGGTAAGTCACAAACCGCATAATTCTATTGTGCACTGTTGCCGAGATATTCTCGATCATAGGTTCACCTTAGCCGTAACCGCTACGTAACACATACGGGCGTATATACGCTTGCGATTACGAAGTCTTCAAAGTTATTCCGGTGGGTCAAACTTGGTATAGTTAAAAAGGTCTCTAGATAGGGAATGGTAAGCCAGAAACCGCATAATTCTATTGTGCACTGTTGCCGAGATATTCTCGATCATAGGTTCACCTTAGCCTACCGCTACGTAACACATACGGGCGTGTATACGCTTGAG
>NC_049982.1:33672284-33673315 GCF_000003815.2 Branchiostoma floridae
ACCGCATAATTCTATTGTGCACTGTTGACGAGATATTCTCGATCATAGGTTCACCTTAGCCTACCGCTACGTAACACATACGGGCGGACCCTTACACGATGCCGCTTCCGAAGTCTTCAAAGTTATTCCGGTGGGTCAAACTTGGTATCGTTATAAAGGTCTCTAGGTAGGGAATAGTAAGCCACAAACCGCATAATTCTATTGTGCACTGTTGCCGAGATATTCTCGATCATAGGTTCACCTTAGCCGTAACCGCTACGTAACACATACGGGCGTATATACGCTTGAGATTCCGAAGTCTTCAAAGTTATTCCGGTGGGTCAAACTTGGTATCGTTAGACAGGTCTCTAGATAGGGAATGGTAAGTCACAAACCGCATAATTCTATTGTGCACTGTTGCCGAGATATTCTCGATCATAGGTTCACCTTAGCCTGCCGCTACGAAAAACACATACGGGCGTATATACGCTTGAGATTCCGAAGTCTTCAAAGTTATTCCGGCGGGTCAAACTTGGTATCGTTAGAAAGGTCTCTAGATAGGGAATGGTAAGCCACAGACCGCATAATTCTATTGTGCATTGTTGCCGAGATATTCTCGATCATAGGTTCACCTTAGCCTACCGCTACGTAACACATACGGGCGTATATACGCTTGAGATTCCGAAGTCTTCAAAGTTATTCCGGTGGGTCAAACTTGGTATCGTTACAAAGGTCTCTAGATAGGGTATGGTAAGTCACAAACCGCATAATTCTATTGTGCACTGTTGCCGAGATATTCTCGATCATAGGTTCACCTTAGCCGTAACCGCTACGTAACACATACGGGCGTATATACGCTTGAGATTACGAAGTCTTCAAAGTTATTCCGGTGGGTCTAACTTGGTATAGTTAAAAAGGTCTCTAGATAGGGAATGGTAAGCCACACAGCGCATAATTCTATTGTGCACTGTTGCCGAGATATTCTCGATCATAGGTTCACCTTAGCCGTAACCGCTACGTAACACATACGGGCGTATATACGCTTGAGATTC
>NC_049982.1:33674193-33675519 GCF_000003815.2 Branchiostoma floridae
TACCGCTACGTAACACATACGGGCGTATATACGCTTGAGATTCCGAAGTCTTCAAAGTTATTCCGGTGGGTCAAACTTGGTATCGTTAAAAAGGTCCTCGTAGGATAGGGAAGTAGTAAGCCACAAACCGCATAATTCTATTGTGCACTGTTGCCGAGATATTCTCGATCATAGGTTCACCTTAGCCGTAACCGCTACGTAACACATACGGGCGTATATACGCTTGAGATTCCGAAGTCTTCAAGTTATTCCGATGGGTCGAACTTGGTATCGTTAGAAAGGTCTCTAGATAGGGAATGGTAAGTCACAAACCGCATAATTCTATTGTGCACTGTTGCCGAGATATTCTCGATCATAGGTTCACCTTAGCCTACCGCTACGTAACACATACGGGCGTATATACGCTTGCGATTCCGAAATCTTCAAAGTTATTCCGGTGGGTCAAACTTGGTATCGTTAGAAAGGTCTCTAGGTAGGGAATGGTAAGCCACAGACCGCATAATTCTATTGTGCACTGTTGCCGAGATATGCTCGATCATAGGATCACCTTAGCCGTAACCGCTACGTAACACATACGGGCGTATATACGCTTGAGATTCCGAAGTCTTCAAAGTTATTCCGGTGGGTCAAACTTGGTATCGTTAGAAAGGTCTCTAGATAGGGAATAGTAAGCCACAAACCGCATAATTCTATTGTGCACTGTTGCCGAGATATTCTCGATCATAGGTTCACCTTAGCCGTAACCGCTACGTAACACATACGGGCGTATATACGCTTGCGATTCCGAAGTCTTCAAAGTTATTCCGGTGGGTCAAACTTGGTATCGTTAAAAAAGTCTCTAGGTAGGGAATAGTAAGCCACAAACCGCATAATTCTATTGTGCACTGTTGCCGAGATATTCTCGATCATAGGTTCACCTTAGCCGTAACCGCTACGTAACACATACGGGCGTATATACGCTTGAGATTCCGAAGTCTTCAAAGTTATTCCGGTGGGTCAAACTTGGTATCGTTAAAAAAGTCTCTAGGTAGGGAATAGTAAGCCACAAACCGCATAATTCTATTGTGCACTGTTGCCGAGATATTCTCGATCATAGGTTCACCTTAGCCGTAACCGCTACGTAACACATACGGGCGTATATACGCTTGAGATTCCGAAGTCTTCAAAGTTATTCCGATGGGTCGAACTTGGTATCGTTAGAAAGGTCTCTAGATAGGGAATGGTAAGTCACAAACCGCATAATTCTATTGTGCACTGTTGCCGAGATATTCTCGATCATAGGTTCACCTTAGCCTACCGCTATGTATCACATACGGGCGTATATAC
>NC_049982.1:33680270-33681070 GCF_000003815.2 Branchiostoma floridae
CTGTGCACTGTTGGAGAGATATTCTCGATCATAGGCTCACCTTAGCCTACCGCTACGTAACACATACGGGCGTATATACGCTTGAGATTCCGAAATCTTCAAAGTTATTCCGGTGGGTCAAACTTGGTATCGTTAGAAAGGTCTCTAGGTAGGGAATGGTAAGCCACAGACCGCATAATTCTATTGTGCACTGTTGCCGAGATATTCTCGATCATAGGATCACCTTAGCCGTAACCGCTACGTAACACATGCGGGCGTATATACGCTTGAGATTCCGATGTCTTCAAAGTTATTCCGGTGGGTCAAACTTGGTATCGTTAGAAAGGTCTCTAGGTAGGGAATAGTAACCCACAACCCGCATAATTCTATTGTGCACTGTTGCCGAGATATTCTCGATCATAGGTTCACCTTAGCCTACCGCTACGTAACACATACGGGCGTATATACGCTTGAGATTCCGAAGTCTTCAAAGTTATTCCGGTGGGTCGAACTTGGTGTCGTTAGAAAGGTCTCTAGATAGGGAATGGTAAGTCACAGACCACATAATTCTATTGTGCACTGTTGCCGATATATTCTCGATCATAGGTTCACCTTAGCCTACCGCTACGTAACACATACGGGCGTATATACGCTTGAGATTCCGAAGTCTTCAAAGTTATTCCGGTGGGTCAAACTTGGTATAGTTAGAAAGGTCTCTAGGTAGGGAATAGTAAGCCACAAACCGCATAATTCTATCGTGCATTGTTGCCGAGATATTCTCGATCATAGGTTCACCTTAGCCTGCCGCTACGAAAAACACA
>NC_049982.1:33681602-33684634 GCF_000003815.2 Branchiostoma floridae
TTAGCCTACCGCTACGTAACACATACGGGCGTATATACACTTGAGATTCCGAAGTCTTCAAAGTTATTCCGGTGGGTCAAACTTGGTATCGTTACAAAGGTCTCTAGATAGGGTATGGTAAGTCACAAACCGCATAATTCTATTGTGCACTGTTGCCGAGATATTCTCGATCATAGGTTCACCTTAGCCGTAACCGCTACGTAACACATACGGGCGTATATACGCTTGCGATTACGAAGTCTTCAAAGTTATTCCGGTGGGTCAAACTTGGTATAGTTAAAAAGGTCTCTAGATAGGGAATGGTACGCCACAAACCGCATAATTCTATTGTGCACTGTTGCCGAGATATTCTCGATCATAGGTTCACCTTAGCCGTAACCGCTACGTAACACATACGGGCGTATATACGCTTGCGATTCAGAAGTCTTCAAAGTTATTCCGGTGGGTCAAACTTGGTATCGTTAGACAGGTCTTTAGATAGGGAATGGTAAGTCACAAACCGCATAATTCTATTGTGCACTGTTGCCGAGATATTCTCGATCATAGGTTCACCTTAGCCTGCCGCTACGAAAAACACATACGGGCGTATATACGCTTGCGATTCCGAAGTCTTCAAAGTTATTCCGGTGGGTCAAACTTGGTATCTTTAGAAAGGTCTCTAGATAGGGAATGGTAAGTCACAAACCGCATAATTCTATTGTGCACTGTTGCCGAGATATTCTCGATCATAGGTTCACCTTAGCCGTAACCGCTACGTAACACATACGGGCGTATATACGCTTGCGATTCCGAAGTCTTCAAAGTTATTCCGGTGGGTCAAACTTGGTATCGTTAGAAAGGTCTCTAGATAGGGAATAGTAAGCCACAAACCGCATAATTCTATTGTGCACTGTTGCCGAGATATTCTCGATCATAGGTTCACCTTAGCCGTAACCGCTACGTAACACATACGGGCGTATATACGCTTGCGATTACGAAGTCTTCAAAGTTATTCCGGTGGGTCAAACTTGTTATAGTTAAAAAGGTCTCTAGATAGGGAATGGTAAGCCACAAACCGCATAATTCTATTGTGCAGGGTCAACCGCTGGAACTTCGTTGATCATAGGTTCACCTTAGCCTACCGCTACGTAACACATACGGGCGTATATACGCTTGAGATTCCGAAATCTTCAAAGTTTTTCCGGTGGGTCAAACTTGGTATCGTTAGAAAGGTCTCTAGATAGGGAATAGTAAGCCACACACCGCATAATTCTATTGTGCACTGTTGCCGAGATATTCTCGATCATAGGTTCACCTTAGCCGTAACCGCTACGTAACACATACGGGCGTATATACGCTTGAGATTCCGAAGTCTTCAAAGTTATTCCGTTGGGTCAAACTTGGTATAGTTAAAAAGGTCTCTAGATAGGGAATGGTAAGCCAGAAACCGCATAATTCTATTGTGCACTGTTGCCGAGATATTCTCGATCATAGGTTCACCTTAGCCTACCGCTACGTAACACATACGGGCGTGTATACGCTTGAGATTACGAAGTCTTCAAAGTTATTCCGGTGGGTCAAACTTGGTATCGTTAGAAAGGTCTCTAGGTAGGGAATAGTAAGCCACAAACCGCATAATTCCATTGTGCACTGTTGCCGAGATATTCTCGATCATAGGTTCACCTTAGCCGTAACCGCTACGTAACACATACGGGCGTATATACGCTTGAGATTCCGAAGTCTTCAAAGTTATTCCGGTGGGTCAAACTTGGTATAGTTAGAAAGGTCTCTAGATAGGGAATAGTAAGCCACAAACCGCATAATTCTATTGTGCACTGTTGCCGAGATATTCTCGATCATAGGTTCACCTTAGCCGTAACCGCTACGTAACACATACGGGCGTATATACGCTTGAGATTCCGAAGTCTTCAAAGTTATTCCGGTGGGTCAAACTTGGTATCGTTAGAAAGGTCTCTAGATAGGGAATGGTAAGCCACAGACCGCATAATTCTATTGTGCACTGTTGTCGAGATATTCTCGATCATAGGTTCACCTTAGCCTAAACCGCTACGTAACACATACGGGCGTATATACGCTTTAGATTCCGAAGTCTTCAAAGTTATTCCGGTGGGTCAAACTTGGTATCGTTAGAAATGTCTCTAGATAGGGAATGGTAAGTCACAAACCGCATAATTCTATTGTGCACTGTTGCCGAGATATTCTCGATCATAGTTTCACCTTAGCCTACCGCTACGTAACACATACGGGCGTATATACGCTTGCGACTCCGAAGTCTTCAAAGTTATTCCGGTGGGTCAAACTTTGTATCGTTAGAAATATCTCTAGGTAGGGAATGGTAAGCCACAGACCGCATAATTCTATTGTGCACTGTTGTCGAGATATTCTCGATCATAGGTTCACCTTAGCCTACCGCTACGTAACACATACGGGCGTATATACGCTTGAGATTCCGAAGTCTTCAAAGTTATTCCGGTGGGTCAAACTTGGTATCGTTAGAAAGGTCTCTAGGTAGGGAATAGTAAGCCACAAACCGCATAATTCTATTGTGCACTGTTACCGAGATATTCTCGATCATAGGTTCACCTTAGCCTACCGCTACGTAATACATACGGGCGTATTTACGCTTGCGATTCCGAAGCCTTTAAAGTTATTCCGGTGGGTCAAACTTGGTATCGTTAGAAAGGTCTCTAGGTAGGGAATGGTAAGCCACAAACCGCATAATTCTATTGTGCACTGTTGCCGAGATATTCTCGATCATAGGTTCACCTTAGCCGTAACCGCTACGTAACACATACGGGCGTATATACGCTTGAGATTCCGAAGTCTTCAAAGTTATTCCGGCGGGTCAAACTTGGTATCGTTAGAACGGTCTCTAGATAGGGAATAGTAAGCCACAGACCGTATAATTCTATTGTGCACTGTTGCCAAGATATTCTCGATCATAGGTTCAGCTTAGCCGTAACCGCTACGTAACACATACGGGCGTATGTACGCTTGAGATTCCGAAGTCTTCAAAGTTATTCCGGTAGGTC
>NC_049982.1:33684808-33686840 GCF_000003815.2 Branchiostoma floridae
TCCGGTGGGTCAAACTTTGTATCGTTAAAAAAGTCTCTAGGTAGGGAATAGTAAGCCACAAACCGCATAATTCTATTGTGCACTGTTGCCGAGATATTCTCGATCATAGGTTCACCTTAGCCGTAACCGCTACGTAACACATACGGGCGTATATACGCTTGAGATTCCGAAGTCTTCAAAGTTATTCCGGTGGGTCAAACTTGGTATCGTTAGAAAGGTCTCTAGATAGGGAATGGTAAGCCACAGACCGCATAATTCTATTGTGCACTGTTGTCGAGATATTCTCGATCATAGGTTCACCTTAGCCGTAACCGCTACGTAACACATACGGGCGTATATACGCTTTAGATTCCGAAGTCTTCAAAGTTATTCCGGTGGGTCAAACTTGGTATCGTTAGAAATGTCTCTAGATAGGGAATGGTAAGTCACAAACCGCATAATTCTATTGTGCACTGTTGCCGAGATATTCTCGATCATAGTTTCACCTTAGCCTACCGCTACGTAACACATACGGGCGTATATACGCTTGCGACTCCGAAGTCTTCAAAGTTATTCCGGTGGGTCAAACTTTGTATCGTTAGAAATATCTCTAGGTAGGGAATGGTAAGCCACAGACCGCATAATTCTATTGTGCACTGTTGCCGAGATATTCTCGATCATAGGTTCACCTTAGCCTACCGCTACGTAACACATACGGGCGTATATACGCTTGAGATTCCGAAGTCTTCAAAGTTATTCCGGTGGGTCAAACTTGGTATCGTTAGAAAGGTCTCTAGGTAGGGAATGGTAAGCCACAGACCGCATAATTCTATTGTGCACTGTTGTCGAGATATTCTCGATCATAGGTTCACCTTAGCCTACCGCTACGTAACACGTACGGGCGTATTTACGCTTGCGATTCCGAAGCCTTTAAAGTTATTCCGGTGGGTCAAACTTGGTATCGTTAGAAAGGTCTCTAGGTAGGGAATGGTAAGCCACAAACCGCATAATTCTATTGTGCACTGTTGCCGAGATATTCTCGATCATAGGTTCACCTTAGCCGTAACCGCTACGTAACACATACGGGCGTATATACGCTTTAGATTCCGAAGTCTTCAAAGTTATTCCGGCGGGTCAAACTTGGTATCGTTAGAACGGTCTCTAGATAGGGAATAGTAAGCCACAGACCGTATAATTCTATTGTGCACTGTTGCCAAGATATTCTCGATCATAGGTTCAGCTTAGCCGTAACCGCTACGTAACACATACGGGCGTATGTACGCTTTAGATTCCGAAGTCTTCAAAGTTATTCCGGTAGGTCAAACTTGGTATAGTTAAAAAGGTCTCTAGATATGGAATAGTAAGCCACAAACCGCATAATTCTATTGCGCATTGTTGCCGAGATATTTTCGATCATAGGGTCAAATTTTATATCATTCGAAAGGTCCTTTTGCGCGCTATTGGAATATGAAAACCGCTTGCCAAGCGGATGCTTCCTTGCCGAGATAATTTCGATCGTATGGACACTAGTCGTGACATAACGGCTAGTCTTAGTCGAAATTCAGGGGTAGGGTGATGCCTTAATAACGCGATTCCAAGTAAGAGTTCCAGGTACGGCCGGGCAAATTTTATATCATTTGAAAAGTGCCTTTGCCCGCCATTGGAAGATGAAAACCGCTTGCAAATCGGATGATTCTATACCGAGATAATCTCGATCGTAAGGGCTCTAGTCGTGGATAACGGCTAGTCTTAGGCGAAAGTCAGGGGTCGGGTCATGCCTTGATAAAGCAATTCCAAGTTAGGGTTCAAGTTGCGGTCGGGCAATCTTCAAGACTTCTCGAGTTATGCTGTTAACAGACACAAAGACACACAGACTCACAAGCCCAATAGATAACCTTAGCCATTCTGGCAAAGGTAATAGCGCGATTCCAAGTTAAAGTTCAAGTTGTGACCGGGCAAACTTAACATCATTCGAAAGGTCCCTTTGCGCGCTATTGGAAGATGAAAACCGCTTGCCAATCGGATGCTTCCTTGCCGAGATAACCCTATCGTA
>NC_049982.1:33687174-33692111 GCF_000003815.2 Branchiostoma floridae
TTGGCGACAAAAGACTTGGCAGACTTAGATACCAATAAGTTACCCTTTACAGTCATCATTTGTTGCAGCTATGTACATGAGTACATGAGCAATTCAGGGCCCAATTTTTTAGTCCTGCGAATCTGCACTTTTAATGGACCAAATAAACCATCATTTTCTTCAAAAGTTATTTTTCACTCAAACAAAGTCTTCTTCGTTTCACAACCTTCTTTTTCTTCTTCCGTAGACTTTTCGGCGACTGCCTGTCACCTTCATCAATGAAACATACTAACGTTATCGGTGCGATATGAACTATACCATCAGTGCAATCCGAACTTAACTTATTGTACTTACTTACTTATTTATGTCGGGTGCTGCTCCTTCCCTGCCACCCGAACCACTGTAGCAGCCCAGAAGCCTCTGTCAAGCATTGCTTTCCCCATGTTCTGACGTAATTGCTTGACATGGAATGTTCTCCTTGCCACTACGTCACAAAGTGGCAAGGATGATTAACGTATCACGTTCGAGAACATTCCATGTCGAAACGTCTACGGAAGAAGAAAAAGAAGGTTGTGAAAGAAGAAGACTTTGTTCGATTGATCTACCAACCTGATGAAACTATTTACGGATTTTTTTTCACTGTTTTACACTTTTATAAATTATAATAGACTTATTAGAGATGTTTACAAGCAAAAGTAACAGTTTGTAGTAAGCGCAGAACCGCTCAAAATGGTCTAAATCATGCGTTTTGAGCGAAATTACGGGGTCTAATACAATACCAACGGCATTTTCCCCAATGTTTTCTTCACTGTTTACACTCTTATAAGGTAGAATAAACATATTTGAGATGTTTGCAAGCAACAATAACAGTCTCTCACATTTGTTCGATTTTTACTGGCAAAGTTCGTATGACGCGCGGAATGGCTCAAAAGGCGAAATTACGGGGTATAATATTTGTTAATGGCATTTTTCAAAAGATTTTTTCCATTGTTTTACTTTTTTACAAGGCGGAATAAATTTATTAGAGATGCTTACAATGAAAAATTACAGTCTCCCACCTTTTTCGATTTTAACTGGCAAAGTGGCCAAATTTTTACTGGCAAAGTGGCAAACTGGCCGAACAGTGAAAACTTAACCCCAAAACTCTAACTCCCAAAATCACTACGTCAGTGATCAGGCTTTGAGGAGGTGTATCTGTCAGAGTTATGGTTAGTGTTCTTCCCTCAACTCTGTTAGGCCCGAACTCGTCCATTCGGCTTACCCCTAACCCTAACCATAACCATAACCCGAACCTGTACCCGTGCCCGTATCCGTGCCCGCGCCCGTGTCCGTACCCGTACACAAACCCTTACTGACCTTTGAGGGTAAATGGGTACATCCTTACCCGTACACTAACCCTAACTAACCTTAGAGGGTGAACAGGTATCTAGCCCCAACACTAACCATGACCGACCTTTGAGGGTACAGCTTTTTAAACGGGCTTCTAACCCCTACACTAACCCCAACTGACCTTTGAGGGTGAACGTGTATCTAATATCAAGACTAACCCTAACTGATCTTTGAGGGTGAACGGATATCTACCCAGTACACAAACCCTAACTGACCTTTCAGGGTGAACGGGTATCTAACCCGTTCACTTATTCTGACTGACCTTTGAGGGTAAACGGATGCACCTTTACCCATACACTTACCCTAACTAACCTTAGAGGGTGAACAGGTATATAACCCGTACACCGTAAGTGTGACTGACCTTTGAGGGTGAACCTGTACAACCTAAAACCTAACTCTAAAACCTAACCCTAACATCTGCTTTGAGATTACGTCCCAACGTCTTCTCGACTCCAGACACTTAGACTTAACATTCTCTAAGCCTAACCGTGACCCTCTGACAAAGTGCTGCAGCTGGAACTAGTATGTATACAGATAGCCCTCAGAAAATAACCGCCACAAACTATTACGGGTCTGTCTACATACCATAACCTTTGACACATTTACGGGTGACTGAAATTCTGAACTAAAACTTTTTTGAGCTGACCCTCGTCACCGTCAATTTTAATTCTCGATAGAGAATCTGACCATACTTCTAAACTTTGCACCGGCCCGAGACTTTAGAGGCTTACTGATGTATGTGTGACTTTTTACAATTTTGTTTACAATATACAGAATAAAATATAATAGAATACGAGACATGAAAACGCCTTTGCAATCAAAATGGACCATTTCCGGGCGTTTCCTGTGAGTTCAATAATTAATTTATATTTAGTAAATAAAAATATGAAAATGATGAATAAAAATATACTACTTAGTAATGATCAGTGACTAATATTTGCTCTTCCAAGCATTTATTCTGCAACATTGAGCAGCACTTGTACATACTGTATATGGTTCTCTAAGGCACATCATACATCTAAACATCGGAGTATAGTAGAAGTAGATATATGTATATATATTCATTCATGATATTCACGTTAGCATAAGTATTATCCAAAATGTTCAAATACTGAACCTACTGAGGAATTTGCACAGATTACCTTTTGGGTGCACCACATAGAATTTCAGCAATACATGATTTCAAAAATTTCTATTCGTTTTCAGACTTTTATCTAAAATTATGTTGGCAACGTGAAACCCTTAACAAATGATTAAAAGACGTGTTTTCATTTTTTCGGCACTTGGGGGATATGCTGTCTACTAGTTTACGTATAGTAGTGCACGATAGTTTTTTTACGTAACTAAACATATGCAGTGAATATCCTAATACACCGTTGCACCCACAGTTGGCAATTATGTCTTTCAACTTAATTTTCAAATACAGAATTATTATGTTAACGGTAACATTGTGAAAAGATATTTCTGCATTATATTGAACTATATATATATACTCAATTCACGGATTTCAATGCACATTGTTTTCTTTTCAAATCGAATGAGAATAAATTCATGCATAAGTTCATGCATCATCGTGCTAGAATAACCGACTATACTGTATGTTCCGACATTCCAACATTACAACCATTGAATTACCACCAACCACAATGCAGTTCTAATATGATATTATGATTATTGAATAGAGCTCATCAGGATAAGCGCTATCATGTTTCATCTGCGATTCTCAATCCCCTTTCTCCTTCACGTGTATTGCAAACTACAGATGTGCGTCATTAGAACGTATTGGATTCCCGATACATGTACGTAGATACAGATATTTGTTCACCGGGCAATTTATATACGGGCAAGAACTGTAGCATCACTTCGTCATGAATAGCCTCCTTAACACGTAGAAGTTGTCTATAAATTAAATTAAAGTCCATGTCACATGCATTAGAATCGATCGGCCCGGCCAACAGTCTGACATTGTTGAGTTCCTTTACATGTCTAGTATAAAGTCAAAGTCTCAAGTGTATAATATTGCCAGTCGACAGTTTATTCTTTATTTTTCTTTGTAATGAGAGTATCTCAGTGATATGTACATTTGATATTTCATAATGTTACCATCTCCAGCTGAAATATTCTGCTGATTAGTTTAATGATAAGTTAGCTTTAAATCGCTTTTAGCTCCCAAATTTTGCTTCTTGGATTTTTCAGGACATTTTCTACAGTAACGCTATTATTATTCTTTTATTATAAGGATGACATCCGCGCGCTCATCAATTTTCGGCCGATTACAAAAAAAAATATTACACCGCAAACAGCTGCAAAAGGAGCAAATATTTGTCGTATATTACAATACAATATAGAGGAACGGCCACTAGTGTCGTCCAAGTCAATCCCAAAGTAAAAGAAGAACACAAATGAAGAATCTATTGTAGTATACCATATGCTCTGTGTGTTCAGTTTTGTAGTTAAAAGACGTCATCCATATAATTAAAAAAATAATCAAATCAATATGACATTATCTAGACCATACTTGATGTCATGTCCAGACGTGTTTTGTTAACGTTAACATCTCAGGGGCATTAAACTTTGACATACTACACATAATGCATAACACTGCAATAACACAGTTTATGTCTTGACCCGCTCATTCCAGTTATGCCGTAAAAGAAACATGTTTTGTACCACAGTCACCAAAATCAAATCGTTCTTCGAAAGACGTAAGGCAAACTAAGAGCAACAATACAACTACGGATTAGTTATCATTTCACTCCATCATATTGTTGGTATTACATAGATTACACATAACTATTACGTCAATTTCATCATACGATTCTTCTGTATCATTTGAGGGGGTATCGTTTCTTGTGAAAGTACTATTCGGAGTCCGACGATGCTTCCTTCACTTTCAAACTGTATTGCACTCGGTCCTTCGAACTCACTGCGTGCGGCTGGGTCGGCATCGGGCATTCCTCACTGTATAAAATCGCCTGTTGAGCAAACGTCATGGATAAGAGCCAGTATGGAGGATTCGCAATGTCCAAGTTTGGCAATAAAAAGGGGAATGGCATGGTAGTCTATTAGTTGGTTAATCCTGTCCTGATTGATAACTGTAGTGTGTTATACTCACGCAGGGTAATGTTGGACTGTTACGTTACATGTGAACGTAGTTATGCTATGACATTGTTCAATGTGGTTTGTTATGATTTATGGTGTGGTGTAATGTGGTGCAGCCGTCACTTTGCGGTGTGTGGTGTGGTGTGGCATATTACTATGCAGTGTGGTGCGGTGTAGTACTGTGCGGTGCTGTGTGTGGTGGTGTGTGTGTGTGATGCACTGTTATGCGGTGTGATGTGTTGTGTTGCGGTTTGGTGTGGTGTGAAAACGTTGCAGTGTTCTGTCGTGCGGTGTGTGGTGTGATTTGGCGTGGTGCCGTTGTCTGATTTGTCCTGTTTGAAAGATTAACAAAGTAATGTATAATTATAATTACCACAGTTTCTTCTTTTCCCGGCGGGTTTCTGAGGAATATGAGGAATGGGGCGAACAGAATGTTGACGATGGCGATGCCTCTCATCAGCCAGGGG
>NC_049982.1:33692211-33698410 GCF_000003815.2 Branchiostoma floridae
ATTAGACGTTAGAGCAAGATATGTACCGTCATTTAGCAAGATAAACCGATAAAAATTTTTAACTTTAAAAAAAAATTCGTTTTTGAGATTTTTTTTTGAAACTGAACCTTTATTTGTCAATCAACTTTGCAGTCCCCGGAGGGGCTGAGTTGCATTGATTTTACAACACAAAATAGCACATCAATCATCATCATTACACTGCAACAATTTGAGATAAAAGCGGAGCAATATCAATATAAAATCTTAAAATCTATTTACATCAATGATTAGATTAACAGTCTGAGAGAGCTTTGTGGGTTAGAGTTTGAATAAAAGAATCTTATGTCGGTTTGTTTTGCTCCGTGGTGGTTTCAGTCCTACATTGCGGCGCATGTTGTAGGGGGAGTCTGCAACAGGGGGCAGACATTGTCTGCAGGGATGTGTAGTGTCCTTCAGGATCCGCTGCAGCTCGCGTACAGATGCTTCGTGTCGCCTGGACTGCAGCGTGGGGAGTAGATGGTGATCCACGCCAATGATTTTGCAGCAGAGTTTTTAAAAACTTTTTCCAGTTCATCCGACAGGGTCTTTGGAAGCTCTCCCTACACAGGTGATCCATACTCCACAATTGGCCGGATGAATGAGGTATAGATAGTTAGTAGTAAGTCAGAGGGTAGTCCATATTAGCAAGGCGTAGGTAGTGTATCTGGGACTCTGAGGCAGCTTAGGCTCGTATCACCATATCTTTCGTTTTCTTAGCGTTTGCCTCCATGCAATATGAAGCAGCCCATGACTCTACAGCAGTCATTGAAGTTTGTAGCATACCAGGAAGAGATCCCATTAGGCACTCTGAGTTAGTCAGGTCATCCGCATACTTCACTGGCATGGGTTGACACTGGGGTGGATATTTTCGTCCAGACAGTTCATGGCTATAACGAATAACATCGGCGACAATATTCCTCCCTGGGGTGTGCCAGCATACAGTCCCCACATGGCCCACATACGATTCAAGCTTAAAGCTGACCCTTCTTCCCCAAAAGATGTCTGAGTAGACTCCTCCCGATTCAACGATCCATTCATCCAAGAGTCTCTGAGACCCTTGACATCATTGACTTCCGCCGTGCTGCACGCTTATGTGAATACCGGACATCATCGGCTTAACACTACGCAACGAAGGTGACCCAGGCATTCTTGTCAAATACTTTATTTCAATATGATGATTGGGTACTTGAATATTATAATGAATTAAGTGCAAGTTAGGTGCTTGTTAATATGCTGTAGTTCAACTACAAGTGTCCCGCCTGCTCTTTTGCAATTTAGGTGTGTGTGGGGGGGGGGGGGTATTTTATGAAAGCGTACAGATTCAACTTAGGCTCAGATTTTCCAATGCAACCATGTCATAGAAATACTTTCATGTGAAAAATTTTGAAATCAAGGCAGAACCCCCCTACCCCGAGAATTACTTTTTGAACCCCAAAACGTCTATTTTATGCCTACATGCAACACTGCTTTCCTTTTGATAAAGTATATTTCAAGATCATATGGCAGGTCAAAGGTCACCAAAAAGTGCCTATTTTTGCACAAAAATCACAATTTGTTGAGTTCAATTTAGAGAAATTGTTTGCAATGGGCCATTTGACTTTCATGTGATACTACTTATGCCATAAACATTCTCTGCACTTGAGAAAAGTTCGATTTCAATGTCATATTGTAGGTAGAAGGGCATCAAAATGCTCCAAGGTCAAATGGAAAGACCGTGTTTGGTATTCTCTCATATATATCAATGTTTGGGGCATTTCAATTTATTTTGCATCATATGGGAAGTTACTAGGCAGAAATGATTATGTACACCATGAATATGACAGCCACAGCCAGTTGAACTAATGCCATCCACAAAGGAAAAGGTCATTACAACAAGCGACTGAGCCATCTCCACCATTGGAAGCAAGCGGCGCCCACAACAGGCAGGATTCATGTCAAACTGCTCCATACTTCTTCTGCTTTCCATCTAGCTATCGAGAAGGCCCGGAAGTTCAGAAAGAACCATGACCTTTACATCGCCTTCGACGATCTCAGAGCCGCATTTGATACGGTGGACCACATCTCCCTCTGGAAAATCCTGACGCACCTCTTTGATACACCTATTCCCTGGAAAGTAGTTTATACTTCTTTGAGATTTTAGTACTATAGATCCGGTGACAAGATATTTTCAATACGGACTTCTTCATAAATTT
This sequence comes from Branchiostoma floridae, assembly GCF_000003815.2. Classification (NCBI taxonomy): domain Eukaryota; kingdom Metazoa; phylum Chordata; class Leptocardii; order Amphioxiformes; family Branchiostomatidae; genus Branchiostoma; species Branchiostoma floridae. The sequence continues at coordinate 33,694,422 of NC_049982.1, forward strand.
TTGCCCACTAATAGGCTTTTACACATACGGAAACGTGTAGATAGTCCTTTATTCTCATTCTTCCATTTAGAAGAAGAAACATACTGTCATGTCTTCTGGGAATGCCCTCAGTTGATTTCTTATTGGGATGATGTTTAATTTTGGTTCCATGAAAAAACAGGAAAACATTTAAACCTCAACTCTTTCAATGTAATTTTTGGAAACTTAAATCGGAGGGGGGGCTATAATTGGTAATCTTATAATCCTGTTAACTAAGATGTTTATCTACAAAAGAAGACAGTCCGGACACTTAAGTTCCCAGTCCTTTATGTGTGCCGGATATATCCGGGTTTGGCAGTTTATGGGTTAAGTACGTCCATTTCTTTCAAGAAGTAGAGTATTTGATTGCAATAAGAAGGGGGAATCTGGAGAGTCACATAGGCAAATAGGGCACTTTCTGTATCCAATGATTTATTCCTGCATCAATATCACAGTTTATTCCTGTTTTGAGTTACGGTCAGGGACAAGTTGATGCCCCTTTGTTTTGTTTTGTTGTGTTGTGTTGTGTTGGTTCCTACTACTGAATAAAAGAAAATCCTGACACTGCTTCGAGCCCCTCAGAAGACAATATCCCTCTTCCAGCAGCTGTGCAACTGTAAGTAAAGCTGCGTCATAGTGAACGGGAAAGAGTATTAGTGGTTCGGCATCAACAGTGGGGTCAGGCAGGGATGTGTGGCTGTACCGGATCTCTTGAACAACGTTTTCGACTACCTGGTGACTAAGGTCTGTGAACGCGTTCCCGGGGTGTCCTTTGGGCAATACAGCTCATCAGACCTTGAATACGCTGATGATCTGGACCTTCCCTGCTCGCTGATGATCTGGACCTTCCCTGCTCGCTGATGATCTGGACCAACTTCTAGACGTTCTCAGGGTCTACGACGAGGAGCTAAATATGCTAAGTCTCAGCACAAACTGGAGCAAGACAGAGCTCTTTCCAATTGAAGATGACCTCGACCCTAAACTCCCATATTCAATCAGTACACTGTCAACTTCTTCTCATTCAAGTATGTTGGGTCTATAATTTACAAGACACTAGGTGACCTGAAACGCGAGATTAACCAAAGACGCGCCCAGCTCTCCTGCAGTCTGTGTGGAAACCATTCTGTCGACATCACCATATCTCCATACAGACCAAACAACGAGTGTACAAATCCTCCGTCATATCAGTCTTCCTGTAGGACCCTGGCCACTGAACATCACCCTGACAGCTCGCCTCGACGGCTTTAAAACTAGAGCTCTGGGGAGGATCACAGGTACCCACTGGCACGAGCACCTGTGTAACAGTGAACTTCGAAAGCTGACCGGGCAACTCCCCCGCCTCTTGCCTTACCACATGATACGGTTTCGCTGGCATGGACCCCTCTGTGTAAAAATTGACTCTTCCAAATAACACCAGGCTCGCTGATTGGCTGCCAAATGCTCCTCAGGATATTGATTCAGGCTAAGCGATTGCAATTGGTTATTAATTAAGCTATATAGACATATAGGTCTGCTTACCTCCAAATGGGGTCATCAGAAAATAACCCCCTTAATCCCCCCAAAATTATTTTGAAGTGGTTTATGCCAAAAATCATAAATTGGCCATTTGAACCTAGAGCAACCCCTGTATCCAAATCTACTTCATTTGGTTGTAAAACAGTGTACAGGAGCAAAAAAAATCCAAAACCGCAAAATTAAGCATTTTGTTGTACTGCATGCCAAAACTGAATCTATGTGGGCATATGATCAAGGTACCTCTGTGCCAAATTGCAGGTCATTCGGTTGTAATAAGGGCACAAGGGTATATATAGTTTTGGTCTAGAAATGACCGAAAAAAATTAACAAAATCATTTGAGGGGTAGATATAAAAAACACCTGGGGGTATTTGCCCACTCTACCCTTGTGCAAAAAGTCATACGGTCCAGGAACGAAGGAGATAACGCGTTTTGAAGATTTGACAGGAGAATGAAGAAAGAAAAAAGAAACGTTACGAATACAATATACTTCACCATATCTGTGGTAGGGCTGAAATATAAATATCTGCATTTTTCATAGAGATAATAAGTAATGACATTAACTGTAATTTTCTTTAAATTAAAAAGATCATACCTATGGCAAATCCCAGGCAGAAGGCGACATCGGCGATAGCGTACACGGTCCCGTACACTGAAACGTGTCTGTAAATGATTTCCCAAAACATAAGAGGCATTACTCCACAAAAGCCCATGTAATGCAACCATTACTCGTTCATAAGTTAACAGTTTCAATGTTCACAACTGAGGAGTGCAATTTAGGTGGTCTCTGTGACATTCACTCTATGTGATATACAGCAAAATCAGTACCAGCCCCCACTAGAGGTGATTGCTGGTACAGGTATACATGTACAGGTAAAGGTAAGTTTCAGGTCCAGAGGATCAGTTCTCGGTCCGGACGGACCTGAACCTGGGCCTAATACTTTGTGAAAACATGTGGATGGGCTTAAAATGATTCTACTTTTTGGACTCTCATTTGAAACCTTCTCTTAGAAGAAACTCCAAAAGTTTGACCAAGGACTTTAGTAGAAACTTGGTATAAATGACTATTAACTCTAATCTACTTCGCTCATGTTATTTATTTGAACCGGTAAGGGTCCAAACGTGAAAACCCTGCTTGTATAATCTGATCATTTTTCTTGGTCCAAAATCTGGTCTGCTGATTTTTTTTACTAAACCAACAAATATCATCGCACTGGTACCCAAACCTAGTGAGCACCAAATGTGGCTACAATGTGGCCAGTTTGTGTGGTTCTCTAGATGATTTCCTCATTGATACAAACATTGCGCATCCTTTCTGTAGTGATCACCTGTCCACATAAACCAGATTTGATTGTACCTTGTTTTGACCACTTGTAAAACTAAATCAAAGATATTTCGTGTGCAAAATGTCTTAAATGATGAGGATCCCAAGGACAGGGGTTGTTTGTGCAGGGTGAACACAATGGTACAAAGGCTTCAGATATGTCTGAGCGTTTTCAAGCGAAGCACCAGAAAACGTTACTGACCAACATTTCAAAAGTAATAAGCGTCCTAGACAACAATGTATAAGCAGGCTTCTCCTTACAGTCCTATACTACTGTTGACATGGAGTAAGTAATATTCAATGATCAAATACAGAAGGTATCTTAATTGTAGCAAACCTCAAGTCGACGAGGTACCCCATAATTGGCATCATTGACGCATCCACCATTCCTAAGTTGAGAGAATAAAAAAGAAGCTAAGAGCATACATAAGCAGGCTCGTTCTCATCGAAATTTGCCAGATGCTGTCGCCAGTCGTTATAACTTGATGGGAATACCATTTCTTTCGTCATTTTCTCACAACACCTGTAATGGTTTATAAAAGATGCACCACAACTTTCTGTCTTTCGCATTTGTGATGGCTTAGAAGAAATCATACACACGGGTGGGAGTCAACCCCGTAGGAAAAGGCTGTCACCTAAGAAGATCCAAAGCATTTAAGTATCAGCCAAAACTAAAAAAAAAACAGTTTCCAGGAGGACTTTTCGACGGTTGAAGCTAGCTACCCAGGCCCTCTGACAGATCACGTCAGATCACTACTAAATACTGTAGCTGATCTTGGAGTAACGCTGATTTTTGACAGTAATGCGACCTGCTTAAAGGTGGGTTTACACCTGCGTATATTTTCATGCCGCATGAGTTCCGTTTTGACATTTTTCGACATTTTGACTGATTTCTTCAATACGCGGCCGCACGCACAAGTCGCACCTCTATCGCATCTGAATCGTCTTTAGAAAGTTTCACGTACGCAGGCAAACGAAAATATACGCCCAGTTCGCCTGATAGTTTTGGACATGCACAAAACTATCATTCGTACGCAGTTTGGTGCCCAAAACGTTATGGATGCGCAATACAGTGGTCCCACGTCGGTCGATTGCGCTATGAAGACGCTACATGTTTGCGCTTTATACGCAAT
>NC_049982.1:33698983-33709823 GCF_000003815.2 Branchiostoma floridae
GTGATATTCGTCTTCTATTAGCTCTGGACAGAATGGACAAATCCTCTGGTCGATAGGGATTTTTTGGAATCTTCCGGTTTATGATGTCAGATCCAGGTCAGGACCGACGAATTTGTACCGGGGGCATGGAGAGATGGTCACAACTTGCAGGAAACCATGAATGCAGGACACTGGTCCCAACAGAGCCTCCAGGGACGGGAAGATGTAGAGGAACCTGCTCAAGCACTGGGTCAATTTGTGTGACACACGAGTCATTTTGTGTAACAGATATTTGACTTAATTTGCTGATAATGGCACTTTTTTGTGTGTAGAACCACATGATATAAAGGTGCAATATAGAGCCATATTATAACTTTGAAAGAGGGCGTAAGGTCTCATAATTGTTTAATTTACGTGTTTGATAAAGATCTTGAATACGTTTTGTGGTGTGTATGGGTGTGATTTTTATAGTAGTTGAAATACTAAGATGATAGGGGAAATCATTAAGCACAAAGTGAAAACAAACACAATCTTAACAGTGCACATAACTTCTTAAGGTAAATGATGGCCCACATTACTGTAAAAGCACAGTGTCACTGCTTCACTGCTTCGCAAATGAATGAAAAAACCTCTTCACTGTTTACTTGTCAATGTTCTACTTGCACTGCCTGTAAACAAAAGCATACGTAGGACAAAGGGTTCCTCTAACAAAAATACTCCATTGGCAATGCTCGCAAACAAAAGTATATGTAACAGAAACTGTTCCTCTGACACACCTGAAATGCGTTTGGAATGCAGTTAGCACCAGGTGCGTCAGGCATGCGGTCGGTAGACGTTGTGTGCGTCCGGAAAACGCCCAACATACGTACCCCATACTAATCTATTCGCAGTACGGAAAATTTGTTGCGCATTTCAGTTGCAAGCATACGCATCTCATGCGAAATGAAAACGCTGAAGTCGTAATTCAAACGCCAGATGGGCTCGACGTACAATTTAATTTATTCCAAAAAAAATCCAAATGTTGGGCGTTCGGCAGCGTATTGACAAAATTTCATGCGGAAATCATGCGCACTTGAAAATATACGCAAGTGTAAACCCACCTTAAGGATCAGCCGATGCTCGCTGTGCACCGGAACTTGTTCTCAACACCGTCGGCTTATCGCTGGCAATTTTTGAGGTCGCAGGCCTCGATTCCAGGTTGCTTGTACGTTCCTCGCCCAGGTACAGGTCGACATTGGTTTGATATTCAAAACGATCCAAGATCGATTTTCACCTTCAAAATTCGGACGATTCTTGTAAAACATACGCCGCAAATCGATAACGTACGCCCATGACTTAAAAGATATCCAGTGTGCCCTGGGCAAAGCACTAAGGAACTACCATGAAGAAGGTGACAGGCGGTCACCGAGACGTTGATGTGAATAAAGCAATGGTTGCGTAAAATGAGTCTCTTTATTTACTCAACATTAATCTTACCCTGAACGGGCTTTTTTGGCATCCCCTGGCCTGGGAAGGGGGACTCATTCGACCCCCCCTCCTTCTAAATGTCAAAACGGCTTACTCTACGATCAAAAAATTTTCAGGGGGTGATGTGCTAATTGTGTTTTACAATTTTCAAAATTGTGATATCTTTATGACGTAATCATGACGTCATTAATTGATTTTATTGGCTAAATTGATGAATTCCCATAATACCTAAAGAAATAACATCTTTTTCAACATATAACCCTAAAATCTCATGGAGGTGGATGAGAAAACATTTCCATGAATGTTATTTTGTAAGAAAATACAAAGTTGTGATGAAATCCGACCAAAAATAAGCTGCTTATATTTCTCATCATGCTATAGTCGGCCATCTTGGCTTTGGCCAATTACGTTATGTCATTAGCATAAATCATATTCAATTAAAAATATCATAAAAAGATATGTTAGATATTAAAGATATATGAATACAAATGTAGTTAAGCAAGAAAATCTTAAACACATTGTTAAAACCAAATTTTGGATTTTGTAAAATATGAGATGTCCTATCACAAGCCGTTTGGGAGTTAAACGCGTCAAAGTTGGCGTGGGTACTTTTAGCCCACCCAACCCCAGTCTGGATAGGGCTAAGTAGTAACAAGAGTCTGAAAACTAAAACCTGCATGAAATATTTTGTTTTGTGATATGGTTTGACGTTTGGCATTTCATCAATGGTACACTACGTCACATTTATCACCTTCGCCAAGAAGGTTATGTTTTGGGTAGCGTTTGTATGTATGTATCTATGTTTGTATGTTTGTATGTAGACCAGCATACCTAGAGAACACCCGGATGGATTATATTGATACCGGATGGTATGTGAGTTTGTCTTGATGAGATCTGGAAACAATTAGGGGCTCCCTAGCGGCCTGTTACAGTACTGCAGCGCAACTTCCGGGTTTCTTATTTCGAGTTCTGAACATGCTACGGTTATGATTTTTGACTGATAGACAGCTCTTGATACCGAAAGTAAGTCGTTTGGGCCCCATGGCGACTTGTTTTGAAACTGCAGGGCAGGTTTAGTACATGACTTCGAAAGGGAATAACTCAAGAAGGGGTTGACGGATTGTCATGGTTTTTGGTATGCAGATAGCTTAAGTGATGCTACATACTAGAATCTGCATAACTAATTAGGAAATCGTCTAAACACGCTCAGTTCAATTATAGGACCATTGCAGCAGGTGGCATTTGTAACCGACAAAGAGAAGAATATTGATGAATATTTATTATGCAAAATAAGTACCTAATTTGCATAATTAATTTTAAAATGCTATAATGGCATTGTGTAAAATGACGGGAACTTCTTACTTGAAGCATTTGGAAGTTATGTACAGGTGAATATCGTTGAACATTAATCATGCAAATGAGGTCACCATTTGCATTAATTATCAAAACATGCTATAAAAGCCTTCTTTCTTAACATAGATTGCGTCTGTTGTTTGCTGTTTGTTTGAGGAGATGATCAAGTTATAAAATTTATGCAAATGAAAACCTTATTTGCATAATTAATGGCAAACACAATTTATACAGCAGTTGTGAAAGTCATTCGCCTTCTACATTTTCTGCTGGAACTCAGCCCTAATGTGTATATGTGATTCACCCCGCACACAATGGTGACAGGGGTGGCTATAGATAACACTCAGCTGGCTTGTTCTAGTATTACCAGATCAACTACGGCCACTGTCTTCATGTCAAAAAGGGGTGTAAATATATTTGTGAACAAGCCACAAAACTGCAGCAAACTTCTAATGAGCGCTAAAACATAATGGCTCACAACATACCTGCCCGAGCGACCACCTCTTCTCAGCGACCACCTGGCCATTTCGACCGCTTTTTCTCGGTCCCGATTTTTTTTCCCATTGACGTAAGCATTAAGCGACCTTTTCTCAACGACCACCTGGCCAACGCGACCGCGACCGGCCCAAATTGGGACCCATAACGACCGCATTATTTTCAAAATTGAGGTTTTCATCGATTTTTGATGATAACTAGCACGATTTTGTGCCGAAATCGGCCAGTTTGCATCGGATTTTGACTGCCATTACGATGTTATGTTTAGGATAAGGATGGCGGCGGTCAAATTTCGTTGTAAGAAAATCCAAATTTAGTTGTAACAGAAGCTTTTTTTTTATCTATATCATTATAAAGTGAACGAAACTGCTGAAACGTATGTAGTATCATACTTTTTAAAGAAAGATCTGTGTAGCTCATACCTTTTTAAGAAAGATCTGTGTGAGTGATTTTGTCCAACTGTACTGTACTTTCACCGCCGGGTAAAATACGCTATCGGGACGTACCGGGCATCGAATTCGAAAGGTGCACCGTAGTTATTTCAGATACGGCGATCAAGAACACAGCGACACATTAAGGCTTGTATGGTACTGACAGCATCAAAGTTCCATTACTGTCTAAAATGTAAGTGTACAAATGCTTTAGAACACTGTATCGTATAAAAGCTCGATAAAAGCTAATTGAGGTTAAATTTACAATTTACAGTGTGCGTGTTGAATTTGACATTAAAGACCTCGCTTCTTTGCGTGCGTGCAGTGTGCTTGCTATTTGCCATTAAACACAACGGAAACCATTTATACATTGCAGCAGGCATGTTTTGAGTCGATACTCTTCTCAGCGACCACCTGTCCAAATCGACCGCTTTTTGTCGGTCCCCCGCGTGGTCGACTTGGGCAGGTTTGACTGTACCCCCATAGCAAACGTGATCGTGATCAATCCAGAGGTTCTAAAGATATCGGTCCGGAGACACACATGACTCCCAAACATGATTCCTACCAAAAACAATACCTGTCTTTTTCAAGCAAGTAATGAAATGTGGTATGGAAAAACGGAGCCTTTCCATGTGTCAATGTGGTACAACAGCAGGTTAAGATCTTACCGATCGCAAACCCGATTGCAAAGTTTGGCACGATCAGTCCAGACAGACTTCGGGCAAAAGGAACCTTAAGAAAAGAAAAGAAAACAATTGTTATAGACACAGTAGATTTAAGGTACATGTACGTCAAATAGGACGCCCTGCTTTATTATCAATACAACATCTACATACAGAATGCAAATCAAGAAGTGCAAGCAGCTTTGCTGACACTGTTTACCAGCCAGTTTGTAAACTGTAATGCATGTAAAGATATCTGTGATTCTCAGCACTTTTTGGAAGTCTATGTTCATGTCTTACTGCGTAAACAGATCTAATGAACACGAAACTATTGATGTCATTGACCTAGCCACGTATACTAGTACACCAGACTAGTTTTGGAAGTGATGGTCTGCAAATACTAGTCGCCCAATATCGTCATGTATAGGTAGGATCCCCACATGCAAATAAATCAATTAAAAGCAACTTTCACACATCAGAAGGATATAACACACATAACAAGACGGAAAATAGCGTTCCCGTCGAAGGTGAACCCCCCGATTTATATGTTTCCTAACTTAGATCCGTTTTGTTAAAGAAGGTCACCAGATTGCAATGTTTTCAAAATATCGAAGTAAATTTCAAAATATTGTACCACCCGTCGACTCGAAAAACCTAAATATCCCGTAGATATAGGTGAACTAGCGTTATATCTAGCAGTACCTACCACAAAGGAAAAGATCCCGACCAGCAGCATCCCCAACAAGGCACACAGCCATCTAAAAGAAAAACACGAAATGTACGTTTTCCTGATTGTTTTTCTAAATGTTTAACATATAGCAACAACTATTAGTATCGTATACAAGTTAAATACATGCGAAGCACTGAAATGTAAAAACACGATTCGAAAGACTGCTTTAAGACGGTGGCTGTAAAATCTTGGTTTAATCTTGAGATACTGAAGTGATAAAAATGCAAAAAAATGCAAACAAGATTGGCGATAAAAGCATAATTGCAATACCGCCGATTGTCTTTTTCAGACAGGTGAACAACGTCAACGACAAACGAAACCTGCAAAATAATTGACTGGATGTTCCTGATAATGAAATTCTTTCTTTTTCACTGTCAACAGGATACTCCTGTCATGTAGATATTTTTCCTGCGGGTTCCGAGACAGCATCTAGCTTGTCTGGTAATTGAATAGGGATATGAAGGGTATAGAGCAGCCCCTTCCTAAAAAATAAGGACATGTTTTACACGTACATGTGATGGCCCAGCACCTAAAAACATTGTAACAGCCACACACTGTTTTAGTAACAGGTACACATAAGGAATTCTCTGAGGATTGTAACCACAGAGACAGCAATCTTCTTTGGTTACAAACTGTCAACTGGTCTTGAGTAACTAGCTCTTGAGTGATGGTGGAGGGGGCTGAAGCTCGCATGACCCCAACTTCCTGCCATTAAAATTCCACAGGACTAACTTCTCACATTGCAAACATGCCTGTGGAACACATGTGGCTGACTGTCCAGTTATCTAGGACAAATGCCTGGGGGAGCTTACATGACCCAAATTCCTGCCATTAAAATTCTTCCGGACTAACTTCTCACATTGCAAACGTGCCTGTGGACTGACATTCCTGTGGAAAAATGCCTGTGCAATTCCTAGAATTTTTGCAGACTGAACACAATAATATACCATTTGGTTCGCCCCTGACGCGTCGCCAAAAACAAAATAAAGTCATAGGCAGTTCGGCACGCTCTGGATTGTTGGGGAGGGGGGCGGCCTCTGCCTCCAGACATGTTTTCTACATGTGTGAAGCTTCAGATTAAAGCACTGGACCAGCGGCAACCTGAATTGTTCATTGGCAACTCAGCGTTCAGCAGTGGTTGCCCACTTGGGAACTTAAAAAAAATTTGGAACCCTGAACAAAATTATTTACGTGCATCTATTCTGACAATTTTGTTACTTACTGGTTCGTTGCAAAGTATATTGCTAAAGTCATTTTCAAGTGCTATTATGCAACTTAGCTTTTATTCAGTAGTTTTTATATATAGGTATGAAATTATTTTGAGATTAAATATATTTCTGTGAAGTTGTCAAAGTTGTCGTCGACTTCCGATGGACGAACATCATGCCTTTCTGTACCATTTTGTTGGATATACTCCATATACATTGGATGCAAATTACAAAGTAGTAGCTAAGGCCAATAACGGTGGTCCTAAAAAATACAACAGACACCATTTGTGTGCGACATAAATGTATGTATACCAATGATGAATCAATCGAACAACCAGTTAATCAATCAATTGATCCAAAAAGGAGCTTTCAGAAAATAGGTCACATTTCCCGGTCGGGCAGTTTGGGTGAAGACAAAAGCGCTATGAAAAACAATAAAACGTGCGACACGTAGAAAATAGTAATTTGTATAATTTGTCTTTATTTATTGATATTAACTGATACGATTTGGTCCTACAAACACACCGAGCGAGCAACGGGATGTGAGCCTTGCGTTAGAAAGGGTCACTGACCTTCCCATCCTGTGTGCCAGGTTACCAAATAAGGCAGTCCCAATCAGATAGGAGATGCTGGCGGGTAGGAACGCTACACCTGAAAAAAGGAGAATAACTATGTCGATTATGCGTTTACGAGAGTTAGCAATATTCAAGGGCAATTTAATTTCTACAACTAGATAAAAAGAAATTTACTTTCGGATGTTTCGAGTGACATCCATTACTTTTATCCGTTACAAAGATGAACTGGTACAACAATGCATTGAATACAAATACGTAATTTTTGCAGATATGTGACGTAATTTACAAGTAAAGACATTTTAATATAATTTACATCTGATTCAATACAAAATGTGTTACATATGAGTGAAATTTGCCTGCGATTCTTATAATGGATCTGTATTTTTTAAAAGTTAGATGTACATGTACAGACTGTTCCCAGAGCCCAAGCGCACTGGCTAGCTCCTCGGCTCCATGGCCAACATCCCACCGAGAAAATTTGCATAATTAATGAGAAAATGCTTTAATGTCATTGTCATTGTGGTAAGCTGGAGAAGATGATCAACTGATATGATTTATGTAAATGAGGGTCTATTTTGTAAAATCGATGAGAAGCATTTACATTATTGGTTCACCCTTCACTCACAAGAGAACCCCTTTTGACAGCAATGCTCTCTGAACATTAATCGCCAGGCGAATGGAATACGACTATTAAAACCAAATAATAACAACAATCTTTAATACTTATAAACAATAAAACCGTCGCCATGGCAATAATTTTAATTGCCACACTTTTTCTTATTGGATAGGTGGAGAAAAATCGGATCTGTAAAAATACGTCGAGCCGGATGGCGGACCTACTAGAAAATAAAGAGGTTAATCGGCAGAAATTGACATGTTTTGGGGATTATAGATTGAAGAAAATAATAAGAGCGAAGTACAGTACAGTTCGTTGACGTTGTAATTTCTGCCAAGTTTTACTGTCTCTTGTATAGTGGCAGTTTCATTAGATTTAGACATATCTATTAGGATTATTCATTGTTGGTTGCGACTTGTACAGATGGATCCTGTTACACACCCTTTGCAAGCTGATGCTCGTTCGTTTCAACATAACTCTATTGCAAATAGTCGTCACAGTAGAAGATCATTGTTACAACGTGTAAAAGAAATATTAGATTGTAGTGGATACTCATAATTGCTCAATTCATGTAGATCACCCTGTGACACTAAATCTGTATGTACAATGTTAAAGTCTAGACTTTCTGATATGTATATCCAGACATTCTGTCATAATTTGAGTATTGATACCGGTAAGTTAAGGTTTTACAAGACATGTGAGACAGCGTACACTATGGAAAAATATTTAGAACTAGATGATTTTGATCTGCACTGTGCTATTAGTAAAATTAGAATTAGTGCCCACCCCCTTGAAATAGAAAAAGGGCGATATAAGAAGTTACCCGTGTATGAACGAACTTGTAAATATTGTACGTTAGATATGGTAGAAGACGAAACACATTTTATCTCAAACTGCCCCTTCTATGATCAAGAGAGAAAGGAGCTCTTAAAAGAAGCCACCAAATTTTATCCTAATATCTCCACGTTTATAGACAAAAAGAAAACTACTCTCCTTTTAACGTTGCAAAACCCACACATTACAGAAAAAGTGGAATCTTTCGTCTTCCACTGTCTCAGAAAAAGAAGTCAAACCCAATAAGTTACATCTTTAACCAGTTTAAGTTAGACTAGAGTAGTCGCTTAGTATACTTTTTACCATTATGTATGTCATTTTTGTCACTTGCTAATTGCAAGAATTTGCCCTCGGGCAAGAATTTACAATAAAACTTATATAAAACTTATATGTTAACCTTGTAGGAATTCAAAACGCCAGTAGGACTCAAATACTCCACCAAACAGATTTCTTTGCAGCGGAATGGACCATTGTTCTGAGTATTGTGCATTCACAGGTTTTCACATACTAAATCAGGTTCAGGTTCAGATCTGGACCGGGACCTGATCCTTTGGACCTGAACCGGACCTGGACCCGAATTTTCTGTACTGGTACCCAGCCCTAATGGCAAAGCAACGAACACCAATCATTATACTTGTTTTCGCCTCATGCGGGGAATGTAACTCCCCGCAACCTGACTCTCCTGACCAATCATTCATCTCTTTGCTAAATCCTCTGTAGGAAGGCATATTTAAAGCTATAAACGGGAACTGTTGAGTGATATCTGGCGTTGCCCTTTCTGGTTAAATAAGTTACGCTTTGTATGGGTTATTATTGGATAAGCACTACTTAAAATGTTCTACATTTGTTTTTGCTTTTTCAGACAAGTGAAAATGTTATACATGCATATACAGATAAGTGGATTTTTTTCAGGGAAATCAAAACATGTACATGTATGCATTGATTTTGTAACTCGGTGTTTGAAACTCGTTGTGAACGTTGAGATGACGTATATAACGCATAATTTTCCGTTTGGGCCTCACCAAACCAGACACACACTTTCAAGTATAGATGATGCAAAATTTTTATAAGTTGTTGGAAATGAATAAGAAAAAAACGATGGTAGGATTTTTGAAATGTTCCTATTGCGGATACAAATATACGCCTTGGGTCCAAAAGGACCCATGGGACGTACGGCTCGGATTGGGGTTATAACTACGCACCACTACTACCTCCTTTTCACACAGGTCTTGGGACACCTTACTACCTTGGCCGTCTGACCCATGAGCCTCTACTCACAGAGCAGATTAAACATATCACATCTACTTGCATCCTCTTTGTGTACGTAAGAGGAATTAAAGTAGGTTTGCCAGTAGTATTAGTGCACACACCAATTCTTCCGCGACAGGGACCCGAGATAGTGTGCGACAAAAATGTGACGAAAGGGTCTCGAGGGTCTGGGTTTGAGTTCAAATTTGAGTGTCTGGGTTTGAGTTCGCATAAAGCATGTAAATGTGTAAGTCATTTGCACATTTACAAAAGCTCTAAGTATTTCATGCAGTTATGTTTTCGCCAGACTCTAATTTTTGAATGTGAGCGTATTTCTGTTTATATAATCACTTATGTTTACTTTTAGGATAAAAGGCAATAGGATAAAAGGCGAATACCAAAACACACCAGCATCAGCAAATGTACAATATTGTACATATAAACCATAACTCTGTCGCCATGGCAATGAATTTTCATTGCCACACTTTTTTTTACATGTGATATCGCTTACCGCTGCTGAATCAATTGTCTCGTCGGATTAAGGTTGCTGTATGGATAAGAAATCATCTTCAACGGCGTTTGTCACCGATTTCCTTTTACACTACAGCAGCGTCACGTATTCTGCAACGCGACGTAGAATCAGCTATTATTTTCCCCGGGGAAGGTGACAGTCACAGATGCGTAGACCAGGTAAAAACATTTGGTTGTGTACAAAGACCTTGGCATTTTGTGTAAAATTGACATGCTTCACTCTTTATTTCACTGACGCCCATGTGACGATTTTAGACAAAAAAGTTGTAATTTAAATTTGAATACGCAACCAACCGAGCTGCCATTGGCCCACGTCCATGGTGTCCATCATCCAGATCGGCAGGGAGGGCTCCAGCATTGCGATGGACATGTTGGCAAAGCAGATGGTTCCTTTGGAATACAAAACGCATATACGTCATACTAAGCCCTATATGATGTAATAATACGCCATACAAAGGTTTTTACTACCTATCATGTCTGGATAAGGACTTCCTCTCTAGCTTAAGGCCCCCTCTCACTTGACGTGCGGCACGCTTGCGGCATTGCTGCGTTCGTTCACTGCGTCACTGTTTTGTTATTTTCTTCGATTTTTTATGATTCAGATATTGCGCAATACGTAAAAGTATAACATAAAAGACGACAAAATATACAACAAGTAAGAAAATTCGTTCTTTATCTCTGAAATTCGTTGAGCATCTTCCGAACGCAGCAATG
>NC_049982.1:33709923-33712539 GCF_000003815.2 Branchiostoma floridae
TAGATAGGGACTTTTTAACGTACGCATTTTGGCTCTGTAGACACGTTCTCCCTACAAATTAACAATAAAATGAACTGTAAATTTCTTTGCACCTGTGCGTGCTTACCTGTAGAATCCACGAGCAACATAGATACCTTCCTTGATAAATTAGGAAAATCAAATCATAATAGAGCATAACAAAACAGCTCGGTATAACCAATGTTTTTATCATAGGGGATTTCAATGCGCGCCATTGTTGTGTGATTTTGCCATGAATGTAACTTCCACTAAATCGACTTTGACCTACTTCCTAGGGTTACATTTTCGTACCTAAGTGAATTATAGGTCAACTTCGTTGCTTGGTCACTGTGTCTGTTCCCACACGATGTATGGTAGTATCTTAGAAATCTGCGTACTGTGTAATTTTGTTTTATCTGAACATTTTCCCTTATGGGTATCATTAATGTCAACTTACGACTATTCAAGGTGTAGACTGAACCTTTAATTTCAGTCAAGGCATTTAAGTGCATGGTTGCTGAGATATCATCAACTTGCACTTCGGCACCTAGCGTAATTGTCGGCGCCGTTCAAGGCCTATCTGAGGGGCCGCAAACTGGTCTTATTAGCTGGACAAATTTACTATTCTGGTTGTGTGTTGTTTTGAATATGGGCGGGGATTGACGATCCATATTCTAACGTTCTATGTGACTTGAGTCTATGTTTCGAGTAAATTAGGGTTGAAACGGGGGGGTAGTCGAGAGGGCTTTCAGCCACACTTATCCCTATAATTAACCATGCGGGGCGGTCTTTATTTGGGGCCGTTGCCATGGGGGCGGGTCTGACGATAACAAAAGTGATACAGTTCAAGTTAGTCAACGTCAATTCCTGACACATCTGCCGGATTCAATTATGTTGCACATCCCTAGGGAATTTCCACTGTGGTTCGGAAGGTGTCATGACACATTGTTTCGCCAATAAGGTTTACATGGTTAAGGACACTAGAGTTAAGAGGTTCAAATCCTCAAACTTTATAGCAGGGTTCACAAGAAATGAACAAGCATATAATATATTGAGGTTGGGGTGTAGAGTCCATTCCAAGACACCATGAGGGTTTTTAGGCAATATTTATAATCAGTTATTATTATTTTGAATAAAAGAATATCTGAGCCACAATAATTACATTCTTTTAAAAAAATTGACTGGGAAAATACTCATCTATTTTAATTCCTTTGAATATTTTAGAAACATTTTTAAAGTAACTGTACAAAAATATCTTTATTTAGAATAACTGTGAAATCTCTGTGTGATTATTTCACATTTACAAATATTTACAAATATTTGTAAACTTTGCCAAATGGTAAAAGTAGCTAATTACCCCCATAAAAGTAAGCCCTATTGTTGCATCTGTATATTTTTAGATTTCACTGCTGGGCACTGGTGGATCCTTTGTGGTGGGCCATTGTTGCATTGCTCCATACTTTGCAAGGATGTGTGAATTGCTATCTTCCCAGCCTACTGAACCATTTACAAAATAGAAAATGGTAAATAATGGTAGAATGCTGTTATCATTATTTAGAAACCATTAGAAGTATCCAATTCCACACCATGCATATTTCCAAAATTTTACAGGACCAGGTAAATTAGACTGAATTTGCTCATAAGCAAAAACCGGCATTTCTAGTTCTTGAAGGCTTTTTCTTTTGATTGTTGATCTCCCTGCCTTCCGAACATTCTCACATGCGTGAGTGGGCAATAAAATCTCACCACCACTTCCCGCACCAGACGTAACGTCCTTTTTCGATTATTCTGTTTTATTTGTTATATTAAAATTGCATGGAGGCAATACAGAGGGCATCACAGGCAGCAATGCTGATGTTGGGTGCCATGGGACATACATATATTATATAGTGCAACATAGATTAAAGCAGCCATTTTGGTGGCTCTCTTTCCTAACATTATAGGATCCTCTACTTACAATACCCTGAGAACGAGACCTTTGCCCCGGATGCGGGTGGTGTATCGATGAATGACCTGAGTCAACTGGGGAAATCCTGCCGTGTGGCTAAATGATGATAAGAATTATCACATTTGCTAAGAATAAATGATAGACTTGAAACTACCTGCAGCAACGAGGATGTACGGGTCACGCAGCAGCTTGTGGAGAGGATCCCCAATCATGTCAACCTGGGGAGAAATATCAGACTGAGCTTTAGCATGAAGGCTCATCTGTATCCGTAAATGATGTTATATCATACCTGTGCCGCAATAACGTTTGATATCGGTGCTCTGGGCCGGGTGATATTCTTCTTAGTTGTTTCACATAGACTTCCATTGATTGAATAGAATACACACCACACAATCTACTGCAAGCGAACGGAGTTCATTTGTTCAAATTTTTCTCGAATTGATGATCTCAAATCATAACGTTGTAGGCGCAGGTTGAAACAATGTGCCGAGTTTAATCCGTTTTATGAGTAGGTTGGCAATTAACTGGCAGTTTTCCGACTGCCGAGGATCCGACCTGCGCCGCGGTCGGGCTGGTACCTCGGGTGATACGGAATTCACCCTGTTGTACTTTATATTTATAGCATTAAAGCTCAACTTTACCTAACCAGTAATTGGACTGACTTTACAAAA
>NC_049982.1:33712639-33721074 GCF_000003815.2 Branchiostoma floridae
ATACACCACTTATTCCCTGCTATTTGCTATAATTCATAGATACGAGAGCTTTGTGGGCGCAAATGCAATAAAAACATTTGTTCTGTAGATATTTTACTTTCAATAGAAACTTGTTCAGTTATCAATAGAAAATGTCCTCCAAAATCCGACCGATAAATAGATTTTTATGGCATCTATAACTGCACTTTTAATTTACACTCCCCACAAGAGCTGATTTTAGCCACTGACCACATTACTCAGGACAAACAAACGTAATACACGTCCGAAACTCACTCAAATGTCAATTTCGGGGCCTAATTATATTTTGGAAGGGACTCTTTGAGAGTACCTACACAAGTAATACAGGCACGAGACCTTTACACAGCCGTCTTTTCTCTATCAAAAGAGTCAAAACCCTAGATTTGGAACCGGATTTCTTTGAAGGAAGAGTGGATTGGGCATCTGTACCATCTAGATCACCGTCCCAATCTGAACAGAGACGGTGGTGGAAACTGAAGTAGACGGTCCATTCTGTGAACAGAGGCGACACAGGCTGTCTGGCACCATATTTCAGGGCAAAGTTAACCGTCTAACGTTTATATAAATTTATATTGATATAAATCAGGCAGCTTTACTACGTACGGGGAATGACAAACCTTTGTCTTGACGTTCGGTCTCAACACCATGAGCTGGAGTGCTACAATACAAATAAACCAATGACAAATCAGTGATGCATACAGTCAAATTATATATGACGTTCATTGGCTTGGATTGTGAATTGAAAAACTGTGTAAAGAGGATTTTGTACCAAATTCAGATGAAACAAGAGTTTGGAGACCCCATCCTTCCATGAACTATTTAGAGATTTCGAAAGAAAAAAGCATTAAATTTCTTATTCATTTGCAAAATCTATGCATGGTGATGTTCATGTTTTCATTAGTTAGTATATAATTAGCGTATGTCAAGGCCACAGTATGTATTTTTAATGGCTGACATCCTCTGGATTACACAAACAGCCAAAATACTGAGATGGGGCCACAAAAATAGCTAAATTTTTCAAAATAGACACCACAAACATTGTAACATGAAATGAATCAAAGCATGATATCACAGCCAACAAAGTATTCATTTATGTATTCAAGATGAACACTTCTGTAGTAAAAGTGACACTAGTGTGGTATTCCTTATTTTCAAGTTGGCAAATTCAGGCATGGCCACTTCTACAACTATCCAGCTTGTCTTCTAGAATAGCACCAATGGCTACCTCCCTCGTGTCACTTCTACAAGGACAATTAATAGGATAGAGTATATAGCTTTGGCAAAGATGTAAACAAATATATATAATATGAGATATTTATTTGCATAATTTATGACGAAATCGTATGATTCCATTGTTTTCCATAACTGGACTTAAATAAATGTAACACATGTGATTTATGATAGGTAGAACATTGGCAGATACCAAACTCATTTGTATCATCTATGCAAAAATTACAAAACCACTTAATGATACATAATTGAGATTTTATACATGTGACATGTTATTTGCCTGTCATCTACAAAAGATCTAAATATTTTATGGAGGTACGAGGTCGCCGACCTTTCGATTATAGTCCCTTATTAGACCATATGTGCCACTTCTCAGGTGATATACAGCAACCACAACACACTATCAACTGATACCCTTAGGCTTTACCCATGACCTACATGTAGAATATGTCATTCTATACCAAGGGGGTTTAAAATAAAAACTTAACCTCTGCTATTGTACTACTGCCAACCACAAGGTGGTTATAAACGCTCTATAGCTAGAACGGTCGGCGTCACAATACCTACCTACGTTCCAAATATCATCACAATCCATCAACAGATTCTACAAGGCACAAGTTTACACCACATAAAGTTCAATTTAACACCTACCCACCAACAAACCTAAAAAGAATTGACATCACATACAACAGCCAGGTCCAAAGATGTAATACAAAAAGTGCTGCTGCAGTACCAAGATGAACAAACAGGGGGATTAAAATGAACCCTCATAATCTCCATCACCAAGCCCCCACCTACCCAACCACCATAAACTATCGCAATCCATTGTGCGGTTCTTAAGATATAACCTGACATACCGTCAAGTGTCACTGCCCTCGGGGTAGTAATCACTAGCGTTTTCACCTCCTCTAGAAACTTCGTCCCCCTCCCGGGGAAGGCTAGTCGGCTGTGACACCGGACCCGACACAGTATTCCACTGAATCCAGTATTCCAATGAATGGTTCTTACGTTATGCTGACAAATATTCAGAAATGCGAAAAAAAAATCCCTTGCCATGGAGGCTTATCATCAAGCACATTTACCATGTTGGGGGGGGGGGGGGGCTAGCTCTAAATGTTATGAAGTAGATTTCTAGCGAGGTCAACGCCCATGAAGCCGGTTCTTTCAAATGCAGAGTAACCAATTAACGCCAGACCGGTGGCACGCGAGGGCCAGGGACGAATGTTTCCCACCTATTGTCCGTCGATTACTAGCTGTTAGATACCGTCAATACATTACAAAGGGCATCTTTGTGGGGGTTCCTTTAGTTCGCAGCATGTATTTTTATGAGCTGGTCCCTTTGAATGCTGGTTATATAGAATAGAAGGACGGACTGAATAATCAACAAACAACACGACTTGAGTGCATAACGCATATATTTGACAAACAAAAGTCACAACTTTTTGGGGTGACAACATTTTGGGGGAGTGACAAGAAGCGAAACATTTCAGTTACAAAAGTACGACCGTATAGTGATAAAAAGTAAAATATTCAACAAAGAAAACTTGTTTAAAAAGTTAAAAAAAATTGCACCACGTCAGGTTCGAACTCTGGTCCAAAAGTTACAAATCCAATCACTAGTCAACTACGCCACGAAGCCTTGAGGTTCAAATTGACGAAAAAATAGAACTAAATTCACCGTCAACCCTGTTGTACGCATAATCTGATTTACCTCTCTGCTGTTTCTGTGCTGCTTGCCTTCTTGGTCTCTTGACTGGAACTCTTTGGTCTCCTCGTAAGTTTGGAATTCTTTCATCCGCGTTGCTCCTTTTTAGTTGCAGTTTCTTTGTGGAAGGCTCTCTTGTAGCGTTGCTCTCTCTCTATTGCTTTTAGGGCGTCAGCCGCTGGCGATCTTGGGGACAGGGATATCCTGATACTTCAGAAGGATAGACGAAGACGTTTCGTTGTTGGCACTGTGCACAGCTTACGCGTAGTGACCAGCCAGAGCTGTCGACAAGGTACGATTCTTTGGCACAGATTTACTAAACTGTCGATTTGCAGACTCATGTTTGTGTTCAATCCGTATCTTGTTGACGCTTCTTCTCCTGGTCTCTTCATGACCTTCTTCATGTCTTCTCTGTCGTTATAATCAGGCAAACAGGATTTTTCTTTGTGCCCTCAAGAAAGGAACTGATGCCCCATGCCATAGTGCGGCCACTGTTAAGGAATCGTCCGTGACTGGTGCATGCAGGATATCCTTCCTAACCTGGACCCTCGACAGTTCGGTTCTCTCCATTGTTGCTCAACAGTACATTACCAGACTCGTCTCGTACACAACATCCTTGAGGCATCAGACAGACCAGGCTACGTGACAACACTTGTTCCCACCGACTTTTCTAGAGCGTTTGACTATGTCCACCACCAGACTGCCATTTGCAAGTTACTTGACCTTGGTGTCCGCCCGTCCATCGTACCCTGGGTGAGCAGTTTCCTGTCAGGGCGGCGTCAGCGTGTGAGATACCAGGGCACGGTCTAGGACTGGCAAACTCTGACGTGTGGTGTGCATCAGGGAACAAAGTTAGGTCCACTGTTTTTTCTAGCCTTAGTTAATAACGCCCTTTCAAGTAACGAAACGTCTTCAGATGGCTTTAAGTATGTTGATGACATGTCTATTTCCTAATCACGACGTCGACGTGTGTCTGCAACACCAAGGATTCTGGACGACATCAATGGCTTTACTTGTTGGACTGAGACCAACTTCATTTCCTTGAACCCATCTAAGTGCATGGTGATGGTGTTTTGCTTCATGAGAAATCCTCCACCACCGCATGTAATCACTATTAGACCAACCCAACTAGAGGTTGTGCAGGCAGTACGTATCCTGGGAGTTATCCTCCAGTACAACCTCAAATGGACTCAACATGTGACAACAATTGTCAGCAAAGGGAGCAAACGACTATACATGATAAGAAACCTGAAGAAGCACGGAATGGACATGTGTGATCTTATACCAATTTACATTGGTTTCGTACGGCCACTTCTGGAGTACGCATGCGTCGTCTGGCACCCGGGACTGTCCAGAGATCAATCAGCGATGATTGGGCGAGTCCGGATGAGAGCCCTGAGGATCATACTGGGACCAGAGTACGTCACCGATGAGTCTGCTCTGCGCATAACAGGCCTCAGTCGTCTGGACTCTAGAAGGGACATCCTATGTCTTAGATATGCACAATTTCTTGCGAACTCTAGCAGATACAGTTCATGGCTCCATTGCGGCGGGGGGATGTCCACAACAGCACTCTCCCCTTTTGCGTTAGACTCCTCAATGAAAACGTGTAGCGTTTTAAGAATCGGATATGTTAGTTTTAACAAATTAAATACGTTGTATGTATGTATGTATGTATGTACATGTACATAATGAAGAGATCAATGTACAAAAATTGCAATTCAGCCCTTGGGATGCAACAGCTTTTTAATCTAACAAACCATTTCTCTCTCTCTCTCTCTCTCTCTCTCTCTCTCTCTCTCTCTCTCTCAGTTTGTTTCGTATGTGTGCTGGAAAGATCTCTTTCACATTTGTGTCATTCTCGGCAAATCTCCCGAAGTTGTGGAAGGAGGGCTGCTCAGGTTTGTGTCCTCGCCCAGAACCCAGTGGACCCTGGTACATTGCATCAGTCCCTCTTAATAGGAGAATCTACTCCTTTCCTGGTAGCTGCATTCGTGGCTTTTACGATGTTTCCCCATCGCCTCATGTCCTTCTAGTTTTCCTCCAAAATGATTTCATGTATTTGTTGACTAATTTCTGCATCCCAGACAGGCTCGGTACCGGTCAGTCCAGTGTCTCGACTATTTCCCTGAATTTTGTTTGGTCCAATGAGATTGTTGAACAAAGCGACCTGCAATGCCTTGTTTGAGACGACTATCTTCTGTCCTGATGCCCGCTGGCCTTTCGTTTCATCATAGGAAGGTCACTTGTACTTATATTAACATGCAGTGCAGACGGAAGTCTCTTCTGTGGCTACCCCTCTTTTCTTCTTCCTCTTTCTAGATAGCCAAACAAGTTCGTTACACTTGGGATTAGGAGATATTGTGTCATGCTCACTCTGGGAGGAGGCACATGCCCTGATTGCAGATCCTGTCGGCCAGATTCTGTAGCCTGCTAAGCTGTCTTCGTCATCACTCGCATCTTCCTTGTCCTGTGTGTCAACATCACTGAGTGCTTCCATCCTGGCCGTAGAATTGGAGGTCTGCTTTTCTTCGCTACTATCCTGGCAAGGTCGAGAATTGGTTCTCCCTCTCTATCTATGTTGACCATGAGATAATACTGTTCTTCAGTCAGCCTCTGGTAGGTAGGCAGATGTCCTCCTTGGTTCCAAGGAGTATGTCCCCTCTTGAACAGAATTTTGCCGCGTGAGGCCGAACTTCTTTCTCTGTGGCATGATAGCTCAAAGAGGTTCCTAATCTCTGCCAGAATTAATTCTGAGATTCCTGGCGAACCTCCTTTAAGTTTATAAGGACTTTTGACATATCCTGGGGGTGTTATCAATGCCCCCATGCCCACCGGGAGGGGGAGCTGGAACTTTCGAAGGAAATTCCAGGATATTGTGTCATTCAGGTGTGTTTCGGAATCATGAATGGACAGGTTAAGTTAAGTCAGATTTGTTGACTTAAAATGTAGAGAAATGTAGGGAATGACTTGACCTACTTCTGACCTACTTTTGAGGGACAAATTTTAAAATGTACTCAAAATATTCTAAAAGTGGTGTGTAAAATGAAGACCATTGGGCATTTGTGAACTTTGGAAGCTAAACACTTTCATCTTTATTAAACTGTGTCATATTTTGACAGTATTGCTCTTATTTCTCCAAAGAATGCTGCTACTCTCTGGGAGTAGCATAAACGCTGTGCTTACAGCTAGGCTTATTATGCCTGCCTTGACCCTTCCAGACAAAGGTTTGATTGATGACTCCCATATGCCTTTGGCTTGTCAGATAGCTTTAATCTTTTGTGTTGTGTCTTAGAACTCTTCCCTCTTAGCTTTCAAGTGTTGACAGCTGTCATTCTCGTTGTTTTTCTATACCAGTAGGTTTAACGTCAAAGTTGAGTTGCGCGGTAGAGGGCACAAATTGGGAATACGATCATAGTCCCAACCTAAAATCCTTGAAAACCTTTCTTTTCCTTCGAATTTTTTTGCCCAACCTGGAGATTTTTTGGGTAAGAGGAACAGGTAAGGTGTAAGCTTTCCCATTTTGGTCGAAATCTGTTCCGTTCACCCATTTTGTTGTAGTAGTATTCATTGAGTTGTAGGGTTCCGCGGAGGGATACAAGAGGTGATTTAGGGTTAAAGGTAAGGTCTATTTATTTACTAAATATTGTTATCGTATTGTTACATTGCAATCTATACTACAGTTTATGGATTTACAATATATTGTTTTTTCTTTGTCTCTTCTTCTCCTGTCAAATCTTCAAATGGGATCAACTTTTTAATTTTTTGGCCAAATGAGCTGAAATTCGGCATGGAGGTAGGAATAGCAAATACCCCCAGGTTTTTTTTTTCACTTTTTGAAATGGAGGCCTTAGAAATTATGATATTTAGTTTTTTTGGTAATTTTTAGACCAAATATGTATATTTTGGGTCCCTGTGCCCTGGTATTACAACCTAATGATCTGAAATTTGGCACAGAGGTGCATTGGACATATGACCACAAGACCTCATTAACCCTTTCTTCATAGGTCACTCAAAAAATTAGTTATTTGGGGGGTTTGGCCATTTTTGACGAAAAATGTATATTTTTGGCTCCTATGCCCTAGTATGGAAACCAAATGACCTGCAAATCGATACATAGGTGCATTAGGCATATGAGCACAGAGCTCCATCAATAATCTCTTCATAGATCATTTAAAAAACTAGTTATTTTGGGGGGTTTTGGACATTTTTGACTAAAATGTATATTATTGGCTCCTACGCCCTTGTATGGAAACTTAATGACCTGAATTTCGGCATGAAGGTGTGTCTGGCAGGTGCCCACAGTACTTCATTTTCACTTTGGGCATACATTACTTTAAATTGTTGGATTTGGGGATTTTTTGGGATTTTAAGTTTTGGCTCCTGCGCCTATGTATGGAAACCAAATGGTCTGAAATTTGGTATGAAGGTGCGTATGGTATGTAGCCACAGTGTTCTGTTCACACTTATGGTGTACATCAATCAAAAATTGTTACATTTGGGATTTTTTTACCAAAAATGTATATTTTTGCTTCCTGTGTCATAAGAAAGCCAACTGATCTGGAATTTGGTATTGGGGTAGCTTTAGCACTATAAATGAAAAATGGGTCACATAGACCGGTCCATTTTGCATAGATAGGGATGTTCGAGAAGAGTCCATTCTTGTATGGGGGTTGGTAGCGGGACGATGTTGTAGGACAGGTCAATTCCTGCGAAAGGTTGATATGGACCTGTACATTTTGGCATAGGTATGAATATGGATTGTAAAATGCTGTATTGCTTGGGAGCAAACGTCGACTTTTCTAGTTTCTTCTTTCTTTCTCCTGTCGCGATCGTTAAAGTGATTCCTCTCCGTTGTCCCTGCACCGAACGACTTGAAATTTGGTGCAAAGGTAGAGTGGGCCAATACCCAGACACTTTTTTTCTGTTTTTGATAAATAGCTTTAAAATGATTTTATGGATGTTTTTAGGTGGTGTTCTGACCGAACTGTATAATTGTGCCTCCCGTGCCTAGGTATTAAGCCCAAGGGAGACGAAATTTGGTATGATAGTGCATGAGATATTTACTAAAAGGACCCCGTTATCATTTTTGGCACAAAATCACCTAAAAATGATTTATAAGCCAATTTGGTGGGTTTTTTTCGTTTTCGTCTTCACCGCCTCTGAGCGTGTCACCATATATGATAAATGACGTAATCACCTTGCTTGCTTGCCTGCGCGACTCTGAACTTACTGGTTTAAAAACTTCTTTGTTAGAATTCTTATCTCACGTGATGGACGGCCACTCTCACGAGTATGGCAAGTCTACAGGTTTACAGTTGCAGTTCTATCTCACGTAACTTATGTCAGTACATGCAATGATACTCCTACACGGATATATGATCGTGTGTGTGCTATGACTGCAACTGAGTTCGATCGATATCGAAGTTTTGCTGGGAGTCGTTATGGGTAACGTCTGATGTATTACCCGTTCGGGCGTAAA
>NC_049982.1:33722606-33723924 GCF_000003815.2 Branchiostoma floridae
CCGGGGGGCCCCAACATAAAATAACACAAAAATTACGAAAACATGTTGAATCATATCTAATCAAAGATATTCAAGATAACATAAGATTTTATTTACATAAGAATATAGAAGCAATATAGCAAATACACATGAAAAATACACTTAGAACTGGAATTAGCGATTTTCGTCAAAATGCCTGCCAAAAAACGGTTGCTATGGCAACCAAAAATTGAAATATTTCTAAACTCTGTGAAAATGAAAAATTCACGAAATGTGGTAGCTATAGCGTAAGCCATTCTGACGTTATGCGACGTAAACGTTGGCGCGGGCCTGAAAAGACCCAGTCTGAATATGGTTATTTTATTGATTATTTTATCCTGCGATGAAAATTACTAGCATGTTAAAAAAACTGGGCATACAATACAAAGGCATAATCAAACAAACAAGAACACATACACCCGAAAACAGAACATCCCCATGCAGAGGCAAAAAAATGAAGCTTTCAATTACTCAGTACTCCAAATGCTAGTCCTCCGAGGGCCATGCCGATCACACTCCCCCTTTCAGCATCATCTTGATATGCGTCTGCCAGCATACCCATCCCTGAGGTACAAAACAATAGAGGGTTAATGACCCGTCCTGAGGTTTGGACGGTGTCATAAGGCATTGTCGGTTCATTAAAACTAAGGATTGAATGACCGTGTCAGTGAAGCGACGCGGTCGTTGAGAAGGGGTTGCACTAATACTGCGTCAAACTTACCAGCCCTGCGCCACACTTACTAGCTCCAAGTACTATGAGTACCGCGTACTCATCGTTAACATCACCCTTAAAAGATATTTTAGCCGCTACGGAGAAGCTCTTATAAACGATATCCCAGATCCATAGAGTCATAGATAAATGCCGGCATACACACAGCAGGGGCTGTAACTTTATGGAACGACGAGGAAGGATATTAGATAACACACGCCCCTGCATTAGATTTCTGTCTGCTCCGCGCATTATAAATGCATACACATCACTTAAGTCACCCTCAAGAACCTTTTCCAGCCCTCTATGAAGTAGCTCTTGTGAACGACAGCTAGCCTACTTAGTTGGCCTAATCAGGCTCAGAAACAAATAGCATATAAGAAAAAGATTACAATTTTCTCCATTAATCTCTCATTTGAGAGATAACGTTAAATAGAAAACAGTACAGCCAATTACCGCGTTCTTTCAGTTCCATGTACTTTGAATGCCTCACGTCAATCTCTAGAAAAATATGTATGCCTCTTTTGAGCGGAAAGCATTAGACAACATATATATTACAGTTCTACGTTTAATACTGCATTGTATCAGTGT
>NC_049982.1:33727977-33751581 GCF_000003815.2 Branchiostoma floridae
TATCACGAACACCTTTGTCTTAACAGCTCGAGTAGGACAGAACTGACCGCCGCCTTCTGATGATGCCGACTGACTTCGGTTTAGCTTTTTGGGCCCTGAAATCCTTTCAGAAGGGGCGAAAGAAGAATACCACGCCTTCTTTGCAGAAAAGGCTACATCCACTTAGTACAGTCGTTTGAGAATGGGCGGATATAGTGGCGGTAAGGGCGTTATAATTTCAATCATCACATTACCTACTTGGTGGGCATGAGTGTCCGGTTTCTGACATAAGGTTGATGCAGGTGTAAAGTTGGGTACGTAACATGTGACAGCCTTGTTTTTGACCGAGTAGTCGAAATAGAACAGGAACAGAATCGTTCGATATGTCGTTCGGGTGGTAGCCTCCGGGCATGAACTTGCAAATAAACTAAAATCTACGACCCCATACCTTCGCCAAATAATCCTACCTTTCTTTACAACTGCTGTTTTAATTGTTTATCACTAATTATGCAAATAAGGTTTTTATTTGCATAAATTATATCAGTTGATCATATCCTCTACCAGACACCAGACGCACACAATCTATGTTAAGAAAGAAGGCTTTTATCGCATTTTCTGATAATTTATGCAAATGATGGTCTCATTTGCATAATCAATGTTCAACGATGTTCACCTTCACCTTCATAACTTCCAAATGCTACAAGAAGTTACTGTCATTTACCACAATGAAATTATAGCATTTTCTCGTCAATTATGCAAATTAGGTCTTTATTTCGCATAATATATATCAATCAATATTCTCCTTCTCAGTTACAGATGTCACAATGTTGCAATGGTCCCATAATGGAACTGAGCGTAAAATTCCATAATCAATTATGCTAATTAGATACAAATTTGCATAATCAATATGCCATTATATGAAGCATCACTTAAGCTATCTACATACCAAAAATCATAACAATTTGTCAACCCCTTTCTGAGTTATTCCCTTTTAAAGTCTGACACTAAACCTGCCCTGCAGTTCCAAAACAAGCCGTTCGGGGTCCCAAACATACACCACTTACTCTCGACATCAAGAGCTGTCTACCACTAAAAGATCATGGCCGCAGCATGCTCAGAACTTGATATATTAAACCAGGAAGTTCTGCTGCAGTACCGTATCTAATCGTTTCCAGGTCTCACCAAGACCTACTAACATACCGAATATCGATACAATCCATCCGGGCGTTCTTGAGTTATTCTGGTCTTCTGCAAACATACAAACGCTACCCAAAATATAACCTTCTTCGCGAAGGTAACTAAACTAAGTTATTCCAAAACATTCACTAATGGTAACTTCTACAACTGTTACCTGACACCTGTTTGACAGGTATGACTGAAACCACAGCAGTTCGTTGTCTTGTATGTCATTTATCCATCGTTTGTCAAGAAGAATTTCATGGGACACTAAGTCAAATGCCTTTTTAAGGTCCAGAAATACTGCACCTGTCAGGGGCCTATAGTTGCCATATAAACACCAGAGAAGGCTGTGGCAAAGTTTAGCTCCACTCCACAAATTAAGCTGAGCGAGATATTTTGTAGGTCAAATTTGAAGGCCCGGATACAACATGAAACACCTGTGGACATTTATAAAGCCCGGTCTAGACAAAAAAAAATAGGAAATTAGGCCTTTACCTTTCATATATTACCCAACATGCCAAAAAAAGCTGTGCATGCACAGTTTGAGCAGTGAACCGGTCTATACCTGCAACAGAAGAGCAAGATGACCCGACCCCCTGCATAGCTCTGGACACGAAGAGCACAGCGTATGATGTTCCAAAGGCGAATCCTGTGTGTTACAAAACGTTTCAGCAATATGCTGGCGGCAGATGAAATGTTTAAATTCCAATGTTACTGCTAGCACTGTTACTGCTAGTACTGCTGTTGTTACTTCTAACAATAATCACGTATATTCACACTTCTCCTCCCTGTCACACACACACACACACACACACACACACACACACACACACACACACACACATACACACATACACACATACTAACACACACACACACACACACACGTACGCACACACACACACACACACACACACACATACATACACACACATACACACACACACACACACACACACACACACACACATACGCGCACACGCACACGCACACACGCGCGCGCACGCACACACATACACACACACACACACACGCACGCACACACACACACACACACACACACGCACACACACACACATATCACACATTATACATCGCAAAAATAAAAGCACACATGTAAAATTAACGTTACATGTATATATATACATACACTGATGTAGATTATTAAATTCCTGAACAATCGAATTTGTAGTTCTTACATTCCTGTAAAATTTGTGTTAAATGTGTCTTCCTTATCATTTTAAGCCTTTTATAAAGAAAATAAACCGAATAAAACTCTCATATTCACTTACCTAGTGTTGAAAGGAATAGAATTATGAATCCTATAAACATTGGGTATGCTGTATCCGATCCTAGAAGAAGAAGACGGCGTGTAAGAAATGTTTCTGAATTGATTTGTTACCACATGGGGTTCTGATTTCTACGGGTGAAAAGGTCATAGATTTTATCACTTGATTTCTCCCTAAGCGACAAAGAGCATTCTTGAATAGGATGGCCAGTGCAAGGTCAAAATTGACTTCATACTTCATGCCGCCAAACGAGGTGAGCTTCAGATTTTTGTATTCTGAAGTTTATCTTTTACCATAGCTCTAGGCGAAAATGGTGTTAAGATTGTTCTTTGCTTCTGTCCTTCTACAAAACACGCAGTTTGCGAAATACCTTTGCGCTCTGCAATCAATCCGTAAAAACTATGCTCTAAATGCAAATAATAACAGTTTTGTCATTTATCTACGGATGACGTTCTATGGAGGCTCCAAAACTAATGCGAGAAGGGGAAAAGGTACAAATAAATCCGGCAAAAATGCAGCTAAAACTTCAAAACTACATGACAATAAAACTGGTAACACAAATCAAACCATAGAACATTATGTATCAAACAAGTCCTTACGTCGATGTAGGTTAGACATCCAGGTAATAAGATACGCCAGAAAGTTGTTACTTCAGCAACTGGCTATGGTTTTGGAAACGGTCAGACGTTTCAACTGCTATCCCGCAGTTTTCGCCAGTGACACTAAAGAGATCTAGTTGGAGAGGGTTTATATATCCTAGCTGTGAACTGAAATGTAAAAGAAGAATTCTTTCCTAACTATGACTGAATATGCAAAATGTATGGAAGACAAATTTTCAAAGGTCCAAAAGCTACAAAGGTAAGACAAGTTAAGACTATGTTGATGCAAATGAGTTAAGTAGGATTTCAGGGTGGCTGAGCAAAATTTCAAAATAATATTTTCCGAAAAAAATAACTATCAATGTTATTTGTTATGTAGTTCTATTTTCATAATCTAACATACTTCCCTATCAAATGTCGCTTTTTGTCTGTCAAAATTCAAGGTCAAATTAGCTGTCTCAAATAACGCAAAAACTTCAAACTCATCATTACTTTTCAAACATGATATCATTGGATAGGTCTCAATGAAACAAATAGAATGGTTTTTATTTCAACAAAATCGGACATACCGTTAGAGAGTTATGGCCATTCAAATGCCTGAAAATTATGCATAATTTCTCTTGATCAGCTAATTAAATATGCAAGATTACAATATCTCCGCATTCATACGAGATACAAGAAAAAAAACTTGGTGTACAGGGGTTTTATAATATGTTGATTTCAAATATGGTCATTAAATTTATACATCTAGTTTAGAAATGATGAATAATTCTGAATAATTGAGTTCCACGGGTAATAAAATCAGAGTCCGCTAATTAGATATGCAAAGTCACCATATTTTCCCATACTTGAAGATATAAGAAAAAAATTAGTATACAGGGGTTTTGGCACATGCCGAATGCAAATTTGACCTCAAAAACATCACTCTGGTCTTTTTATGACCAATAAAAGTGGATTACGTCACTACTACCGCCACAACTTGATTTTTACTACATTATTATTGAAAAACTGTTCATTGAAAACGGGTAAAATAAGTTTTATTTTGAAATTAACCCTGTAAGGAAGAAATTCGTGCGCTCCCGCCGCAAAAAGATGCTATTTAGTGCTCCCAAATGCTGTTAGCATAAGGGGTAATTAAAATTATAATTAAAATAATCATAGGAGCTAACTGTTTGTCGCGTTTAGTGTCAGATCCCAAGTACCAGATAGTTCCATACGTAAACCACCTTTCCTGTTAAGGATGGAATTGTTTATTCTATCATATATAGCCTCTCTGACTCCCCTTTCGAACCAGCGGGGTTCGGTGGCTCTCGGAAAATCGGTGGCTGGAGATTAAAGGAGTGCCCCTGTTTGTGCTTTAGATGGTTGAAAATGGCAGAAGAGTAGCCGTTGGTGCTAGGTTTTTAATGTTCTTTGTACCTTGCCTTTAGTGTCCGGCTGTTCTCACCAATGTACGTATTGTTGCAGTTGGGTTCTTCACATTTTAGTCGATTACATTAACTTTGGTACCTTACTGGGGTCGGTCTTTGGGATGTACCAGTCAACCGGAGGGTTGAGTGAGGTTTGAAGTTAGCGGCAATGTCCAGTTTTGAAATGTCCGTCAGAGTTTTCCGAAACTGCCTGGACATATGGGATAGTAATGTTAACCTTGCTTCTGTCGGTTAGAGGTTTGTACTTGAGCGTTCTCTTAGAGTGGCCCGAGGGTTTTAGTGCTTTGTTGAAGGTCCAGTTTTTTTAAACCACACTTGGCTAAGGTACGTCGGAGGTGTTTGTGTTCGTCTGTTTTGGCTTCGTCAGGGGAAATAATGATGTTTACCGGGTGGTAAAGGGTTTTTATCACTGCCTGTGTTCCAATGGGTGATGAGAGTCAAAGGCCAGATACTGGTCAGTGCGTGTTGGTACACCTCGAACTAAAGGCTGCCGTCCTTCTCTATGCTAGTTTTGTTATCTAGGAAGGGGAGCATGTTGTCATGACTTGGCTCTTGTGTGAAATTGATGTTCTCCTCTACCTGTTGATGTAGTCAAAGTCATCAGCAACTCTCTTTTTTAGTCTACAATAAGTGTCATTAACATAGCGAAACCATTTGAGTGGGGGAGTGTCCTGAAAAGTACTGGGGGCCTTCTCGACCTTCTCCATGTACAAGTCTACAACAATGGGTGACACCGGTGATCCCATTGCACCGGTGATCCCTCTCCAACTAGATCTCTTCAGTGTCACTGATGAAAACTGCGGGAAAGCAGTTGAAACGTCTGACCGTTTCCAAAAACATATCCAGTTGCTTTAGTAACTACTTTTTGGCAAACAAGTCCTTATTTGTGTATTGAGAGTATACAATAAGGATTAAAATGAGGTAAGTTGTCTTGTTCTTTCTACTTCGTCGTCTGATCGATTTTTGCTCCATGTGACAGGGGTATTTCAGTCGACACTGAGTCCCGAAACGGTGGTTCTGTTTTGGAGAACAGCTGGAAATCAATGAGTGCTCGGATTTCATCCATATAAAATCAAATCAATGTGGCCTAATGTTCTTCCTGTGCCTAACCTAATGACCAACAGAACTTACGTCTACCTTGGCAGGCTGAAGGTTAGGGTATAGAAGATATCATAATTTCTCTTCAAACGAAGTGTCTAACCTGTTCGTCAGTGGGCCAACAAAGGGGTTTGCCAGGAGTTGTAGCGTTGATTTGGAAGCGTAAAGAAGTCCTATTTTGATGTTCTCATGTATCAGGTCCCAATCGTGTTCATTTCGCTGCGGTTCTTCCGTGTAAGCACCGGATGTTTCGGTCACGTGTGCATGCGTCTGCATTACGTGATCATCACGCGCATGCGCAGTGGTGCTGTCTGCCATGTGGTAATCTTCTACCGCAGGGCTATTGTTATTCTGTTGTTGCATCTTGTGTGCACCCGTGTGGCCAATCCAGTCATAGCCAGAGTCGCCGGTAAAGTTCGGGTGCTCAAGGCGATAGAAATAGTCTGGGATGATCGGCACTGCAAAAAAAACCCAACAACTTAGAAATGGAACTGACGCAACTGAAACACAAAATTTGGATTGCAACTGAGCCACCCGCAACGTTCACGACGTCACTTTATGGAAATAGAACACGTGACTCAGCTAGCAGTGGATCCCACGTTGCAGAAAGTGTATGGCGCCCCCTTCATGTTAATTCCTCAGCCTTGTCTGCATAACGTGACGGCGCAGAAGCGGTGGCGCCTGCTCATTCCTTTTCAAAGACTGTAGGTGGCTATTCGAAGTCCAATTGTTGTGTTGCAGTTAAACTTTGTATCGTATCAAAATGATTTCTTCCAACACAACACACAATGTCCAAATAGACAAAATACTCAAAGTATTAGTGCTCTATTGAGAGTATACAATAAGGATTAAAATGTAGATTAGAAATACATGTTTAGCAGCGTGTAATGGTGTTTGACATGCAAGGTAGTACAAGGTATCGTTAATTAGACACGTTAATCAAACGTTAACTTACCGACCACCGTGACTAGCATGTTGTCCAGTAGGAGTGCCACGAAGACGGTGACAACTATCAGTTTCTTCGACATTCGGCACTCGTTGCAGTAAGCGAGCATCGTGTTGAAGTTTCCAGCCAGCGAAACCATTGCTGTGACTGTAGATGCCTTTTAAAAGACCTGAAATACAGTTATAATATTTAACACAAATAAAATTTTGCGGAAAGAAAAATAAAGGTAGTCCCATGGTCAATTTAAGGCGTAGGGGCAGTGTGTGCAGGGTACGGTCTTCGTAAGTACGTCGTTTATGGTTGGCACCCGTGTTCCACAAGGAAACAACGGGCGAGGGTCGAGACCAAACAGAAATGGGAATGACGGACAATACCAAGCCGCGCATATACAGCCCTCTCAGACGTTTGCTCTACCCATTCTAGAAACCCTATGCCGTCAGCTGTGTCAATTATAATCAGCGTGCCTATTTTATAGTGAATACAGCTGCAGGCTTTTCATTTGTCGTCATCTGCGCCATGTTGGATTACTTCGTGCGTCTGTAAACCACACGAAGATGCTACTGCTTAACTCAATAACCCGCCAACATGGTCGCCGGATGATTCAAATTATAATTAGTATGACGTCAATGAAAAGCCTGTATAGTGTACGGACGTGGATGTGAAAAAAGGTAGCCTTTTTTGGCGACGCCTCAGGGGCGAGGCAAATGGTATATCATTGTGTTCGGTCTGCATAAATTCTGCTAATTGTACAGACATGTGTCCACAGGAATGCTGTTCAATACGAATTTTTGGAATTCCAGTTAGTGTGCTGTGGCTATTGGAATTCCAATCTGTTAGAAAGTGGGTCATGCAGACTTCTTTGGGGCTAGAGGGGTAAACTGTTTTAGTGGCATATGTTGACGTATGGAAAAACTATATGACTCTCATACTTCATTATTTTGCGTGGGCAAGAGAAAGTTGCCCCCAAAATAATAAGTAGGTCAACCTTTTTAGATAACAAAGCGTCAACATCACATCTGGAAATACAGGACGTAATTTCAAAGTACTAGTACCTGTACTTTGTTAATCTGAATGAAAAATGACAACGGCCTAATAAAGCCTCCTTCTACAGTACCGTGAGCGGGGAACTAGATAAGTACCAGTCCACCTATACTTCCTATACTACGTGTTATCTAAATGAAGAATGGCATA
This sequence comes from Branchiostoma floridae, assembly GCF_000003815.2. Classification (NCBI taxonomy): domain Eukaryota; kingdom Metazoa; phylum Chordata; class Leptocardii; order Amphioxiformes; family Branchiostomatidae; genus Branchiostoma; species Branchiostoma floridae. The sequence goes on from NC_049982.1 coordinate 33,735,689, forward strand.
ATGACGCCTTCTTCTACTGTCACGTTAGGTAGACAAAAGCAGAGACAGTCCTATTTGTCGCGCACGCATTGCCATTGCACCCGGTATGGCTGTCGTTGGAAGTGGGAACTATGACACCAAAATGGCGCAAAACTCTTAAAGCGTGTCTGGCAAATAACGTGCGAGTAGCCTCATCTAACACATCGTGTAACTTTAAAGTCAAATGCCAATGTATGAAAACCGTTTACATACCGTTTCTTTGTGAACTGCCCGGACAGGTGTCTCCAAGAAATTGAAAACTGCAGAGCAAATTGTGGCACACCCGTACAACGAAAATATCGCCGCGAAAAGACTGACCTGGCTATCCATCAAAATTAATGTTATCACGTCAACCAAAGATGGCATTTCAATAAGTGGATCAACCAATCAGAGAGAGTTTCGGGAAGGGGGTCGGCATTTGCAGAAGTGGTTGAACAACAACGGGTACTTTCCAAGAAGGGTGAAGTCTGCAAGAAACAGAAGATGTGTCCTGTATCTGTAACACTGTTAACGTTATATCCCAAGGCGATATAGGAGGATCGTTGATACACCTTTCTCACGCGGCGGCCCCTTTTCACTAGGGCGGCGCTTGTTGTATCCAACTTTCGTCAGCATCTAGTTTTCGTACTAGGCCGAATCCTGGATATCCAGAAAACGGCCTGAGCAGGAGGACGCTAGCGTCCTGGATATCTAGACAACGGCCGAAACAGGACGCATCCTCGATAAACAACGGTGTTTATCAAGAACGTGTACGTGGGGGTGGAGCTTCCTGTTTTCGAGGGCGGAGACTATTTTGCATGTTGTTTTTTGTGGTCATAAGGCCGCCATCTTTGTATCTCCCCGCAAGAGTTTTGTGTAGAATTTATTCAGCTCCTGATGTTACAGAACTTAAACGAATGTTGATAATGATACTTCGATGTATACATGTTACTTTCGTATCAGGCCCAAAATGCTTTTTGCATAATGAATTAACAAATGAAAGGGTTGGGTCCCTTGTATTTCCATTATTGCATATACCTGAGTCTTGACATAAGATGTATTTCATTGTATTCACCTGTCCTCAAGCAACCTATATATCTCCAATATGAAGTCTCTACCATGAAGTGACCACAAAAGAACTATGCAATGTCTTTATTGATTATGAAAATATTTGGTATTAATTAGAATAACGCACATTTTGGTATATGCACCTGGACAAGGGATATCTTCACCTCCAACATGACTGTTTTTTCTAGTATTTAGGAACTGATGCATTTACCCGTGTTTCTTAAGACTGGTACTTTACCAGTGTTTGTGTAGCATTTAGCAACAGCTATATCAACTTGCGCGTAGATACTATTTATAATGAGAAACTATTATTCACGTGTGTTTTTGTTAGTGCTTTGGAAATGTTTCCAGCACAAGAAAGAAAACACTGTGACAAATTGAAAACATATGGCTGACGTATTCCGTACCATAGACGGTGTTGATTTATACGTTCGCAGTAGCACTGTTTTTATGCCACCTCAGCTGCAAAAATTGTCTTTTTCATTTCAATGTCAGGTTTGCACCGAACAATATAATATTGAACTGAAAACATGACTTGTGGAACTTATCGCTCGTGGTCAATTGAACAAAATGTTCTCTACAGTGGCCACATTTCTCCAGTCCCCCCGCTATAGACAGGTGTGACTGTATACAACAGACACAAACGTAACCAACATAGGAAAATGAGGTAACAAAATCTTCAAATACAAATGCAAAAGGTTCAAACCAGCACATACCGTCTTTGAGATGACAAGACGAGAATCGTTCGTTCTGTGTTTTTGTTTTTAACCAAGAAACTGCAAGTCTGGAACTCGAGGTTATACCGCCCAGCCCAGTTTGCGAGTTCGGAACCAATGCGGTTACCAAGGAACAATGCAGAAAGACCAGATCGGGCAGTCTAGGGGCCCCGAGAGAGGCTGTCACAATTGAGCAGTTACCACTAATACAAATCTACATGGGCGATAATGTAAAAATTAGCAAGTTCAGGGTGTCATAATCTCATCCGTGAACATTCCTGGTCATAAGAACTCACCCCACACAGCAGCCCGCCAGCTCTAGTGTCCAAAAGTCTAATCTTTAAACTTTCTGACCAGCGCAACTATTCCAGCGGTCAAACTTTGCCGCCATCTTGCTTTTCATGACGTCATTTTTGGGACTCAGCACTTCAAAATAGGGGTCAGCACAGGCCAAAAAGATGGACCAAAACCTAGTTTTTTGGCCGAATTTGAACATCTGCAACCTACACTGTCTCACCAATATGAAATATTACTTACATTTTCCTGCTAAAAGTCGAAAATAGGCTAAAATACTGTTAAAGACTCGTTTTGGGCCTTCTGCGCCTGCGTCAATTAGGGTCATTGCCCAATTGGCGCCTGCGCCCAGACCGGTGACTTGGCAAATCCGGTGGTGTGTGTTTACATGTTCAAATGTAAATCTGAACATTTGATTATCGTTTGGTCGTATTTGCCATCATGTTAAACTGGCTGGTTTCTTGCCCTGGGTAAGAACAATAAGGAAGTGCTCCCACTGTGACTTGTCCAGCAGTTTGAATGGTGGATTGACCCCTATAACTACATAAACTCATAAACATCCCAGACTGTCTACCAGCTAGAAACAATGGTCAGAGACAGATTTGCATATTACTGGTCACTGATTCAAATATTCTGTACTTGTTTTCATAGGAACATTATCAAATCATACAGAATGACCCAAAGTAAGTGTTAACAAAGTTACATAATGCAAGGTTTCAATTAGATAAGATCATGTGATAATAAGATAATACTATCTGCAGTTCTGGAAAAACAACTTTCTTCAAAATGCAAATCATCCTTGTCAAAATTGTATCAAAGCATCTACTTGGGAATGCATCTACATTTCGAACTTGAAAATGTATTCCTTACGACTTATAGCTCTCATGAGTTGTGTGTGTAGAAACATGACTTGTAATAATTGACTTATAGTAAGAGACCAGTATGAAAAAGCTAAAGAACAGAAAGGCAGCTGGCCTAGATGGTGTACCCCCTGAAGTCTGGAAAACAGGAAGTTTTAATGATATCCTGCTGCAATGCTGCAATGGAATGTACTTGCAAAGTTCTATCCAGATTTGGACGAAAGGGTGCATCCTTCCTTTTCCAAAGAAAGGAGATCTGTCACTCACTGCAAACTACAGGGGCATCACTGTCATGCCTATCGCTGCTAAAGTTTACAATGCAATGTTACGCAATAGAATCCAACCTGAAGTAGAAAAAGTGCTGAGACCAAACCAGAATGGATTCAGACAGAATAGATCAACACTAGGGCAGATCCTAACAGTGAGAAGGATCATTGAAGGGGTGAAAGCGAAGAATTTAGAAGCAGTCATGCTGTTCGTAGACTTCTCGAAAGCATTTGACTGTCTTCACAGAGGGAAGTTAGCCGAAATTCTGGAAGCCTACGGAATCCCTGGAGAAACTGTAAATGCAATAATAATGATGTATAAGAATACCACTTCCATGGTGCGATCTCCCGATGGTGACACAGACTTTTTTCATATCCATGCAGGGGTCTTACAGGGGGATACTCTAGCCCCATTTCTTTTCATTCTTGCTCTGGATTATGTTCTGCGTACCTCTGTGGACACACACAACGACTTTGGCTTCACCTTACAGAAAGCCAGGAGCAGCAGATATCCAGCTAAGAAGATCACAGATGCTGATTATGCAGATGACTTGGCATTACTTGCCGACAAAATTGCACATGCTGAAAAGTTATTACATGCGCTGGAAGAGGCAGCTTCTGGGATTGGTCTCTATGTTAATGTTAAGAAAACTGAATGCATCTGTTTTAATCAAATTGGCAAGATTGATGCCCTGAATGGGGCTCCTGTGAAACAAGTCGAAAGGTTCTCGTACCTGGGAAGTGACATCTCTTCTACTGAAAGGGATATTTTGATTCGTATTGCCAAAGCCTGGAGTGCTCTTCACAACCTAAGTCCTATATGGAAGTCTTCACTACCAGACAACCTGAAAAGGGATTTCTTCAGAGCGATAGTTGAATCTATACTATTGTATGGCTCACCAGCTTGGACACTAACTAGGAAACTAGAAAGCAAGCTTGATGGTACTTACACACGTATGCTGAGGGCCGTGCTTAACAAGTCTTGGAAACAACATCCTACCAAGGAACAGTTGTATGGCAATATTCCTGCCATATCAACCATCATCAGGGAGCGTAGGACCAGATTTGCCGGCCATTGTTTTAGAAACAAAGCAGAGCTTGCAAGTGAACTCATACTGTGGAAGCCATCACACGGGTATGCACATGCAGGACGACCTCGACTAACCTACATAGACCAGCTTGCCCGTGATGTGGGGCTTCGGGTCGAAGACCTAAAGAACGCTATGGGGGACAGAGACGTCTGGAAGGAGAGGGTGGACTTGGTCCGGGCAAGCAGCCCGCGATGATGATGAAGAGACCAGTATAGACCTATGCTCTGTAGAACTGTACAAAAAAAACTGCCAGCTGATGTCTCACACTGAATAGCAACCCAGTATTGTCATTACTTCATATTCTGGTCTAAATGTTCTTCAACAAGCTAATTTCTCTATGATGTGTAGCTATATAGTCTTACTTCAATTTCTTATCTGTCGTCTCTAGATCTCAAACAGGATTTGAAGAGTAACTTGTACTTTCTCAGTCAGGCCACCACTGATGTTAACTGTACGGGTGCCTGTAGCATACTGAAGACCATAGTTTATATTATCTGGTCTTTACATAGTTTTACCAGCCGGTTTAAAAACAAATGTGACAAAAGAAAAATGCCGAAGAGCCGCACTGGGCTGTCTATAGCTAGGTGTCCCTTCTTCGTAATTATTCTGGAGATGTCAGTAATGTTTCACACAAAAGTTTCCTCAGGCGATACGGGGGTTCTGTGCTCCACTCTCACTACACTCGCGTCACGCTTTCGTCGCTTCGGGGTTCGACAACGCAGACGTAACCCCACGGAACCTAGAGGTGACGCAAGCGAACCTAGAGGTGACACAAGCAAACCCAGAGGTGACACAAGCAAGCACGAAGATTTTTTGAAAGTTAGAAAATAGCGCAAGTGGGAAGATGCCCCAACAGTGACCCAAGAGTGACCCAAGAATGACACAAGAGTGAGACAACAGTGACGCCAACATGCTTTCAACAGTATCAAGGTTATATTTTTCCTATTTTGCACCAAGTATCAAAATTGCCCCTAAAATCAGCCTTTAAAGATTCATAACTTCCTAAAGATGCTAAATACCAACAAAAAACTTAATACTTTCTAATTCTTGTGGTATTTTTCAAATGTAAACCAATTTTCACTGGAAATTATTGATATTTTTCATATTTATCTCGTCCTTTTCAATAAATGACCAAACGGCCAGGTCAATTTGGATGACGTGACTTGGTCACGTGATTACAGTAGGAAAGCTGTGCATGACAACTGGTTATCATGGCTTAGAATTAACTTTGGTTCCTGCTAATTAAAAAAATCCATGATAGCACTTGTCCCTCTCGGTGGTACCAAAAACCCCTCTGGCCCATGGACTAATACGACTAAAACGACTGACAGTTATATCAAAACAAACACATAAAAGTGAGGTAGACATAATTATCTCCATGAAATGTACATGTGATGGAGGTTATATTTTCACTAGCGTTTGTCTGTCTCTCTATCTGTCAACAAGATTACTCAACAACGGCTGGATGGATTAGTTTCATACTTGGTGTGCTGATGGGGTGATGAAAGCTAGAAATGATTAGATTGTGGGCCCCCTAGCGACTTCCCTTGGTACTGCAGCGCAACTTTTGGTTCTGCCATCTCGTGCTCTGAATACGATATGGTCACGAATTTTGAGTATTAGATAACTCATGTGCTCAGAAAGAAGTGACACATGTTTGGGCCCCCTAGCGACTAGTTTTGGGATAGCAGGGGCATTTTTGTCGAAAACTTCTGAAGGCGATAACTCAAGAAGGGAACAACGAATTTTCATGAATTTTAAATGTAGTACCTTAGACAATGTTGTACAAAATAAGATAATAATTATGCAAATTATTCCTGTTCAGTGTCCAGTGAAACGTCAGGGTCTGGTAATTTAATGTACATGTGTTTAGAGACTAACAACGACATCGAGCTGGGGCGTTTGACTTCAATGAGCCGTCTTGTTCTAAATGAGTGTTATGTGACAGTTTGCTTTCTTGACACGCTCAGTTCTAATTTGTGACAGCTAATTCCAGCAGTGGCATTTTTGTCAAAAACTTCTGAAGGAGATAACTCAAGAACATTTAGGTCAGGTGGTAGATAGGTTTTAGCGTCATGACAAAGTGGAGCAAATTTCATCCCCCTAACATCTAGTTGTAGAACTGCAGGGGCGTTTTTGTCAAGACACTCCAAAGAGGATAACTGCAGAAAGGAACGACGGATTGCCATCATGTTAGGCATGCATGTATCTTTGGCAAAGATGTTCATGATAATAAACATTTTATGTAAATCATGGCTTAATTTGCATAATTAATGGAGAAATTGTTTGATTCCATTGTTTTCATTGACTTCAATCAATGTAACTCATGTAAATTATGATAGGTGGAACATAAGCAGATACCAAATATGCAAATGAGGAACTGATTTGCATAATATATAAAGAATTGCACAATTGCGTCGTGATTAATGATGGGAATTTTACACCTGTGACATGTGTATGTTAGTCAATGATGAACATCACCATGCATAAATTATGTAAATGTGTAAGTCATGTATAAAATTTACAAAAGCTCTAAATATTTCATGGAGGTATGAGGTCACCGAACTCTAGTTGGATCTTCAAAAAGACAGCCAGTGAAACCGCACCTGTTCTAATTAACATTTTTCAACAATCGTTTGACACAGGAGAAAAATTAATCCCCCAAGACTGGAGAAACGCAAATATATGCGCCATTTTCCAAATGTGATAGAGAGGTCCCCAGTAACTGCAGACCTGTTTCACTTATCTGTATTTCCTGTAAACCAGTCGAACACATTATCCATAGCCATACAATGAAACACTTAGAAGGCCATAATATACTAACAGAATACCAGCATGGTTTCAGAGCAAAACGATCCACAGAAACACAGCTTATTCTAACGGATTACCAAATAGACAGCTGGATCTAGCAATGCATGTACTTGATTTCACTGAAGCCTTCAACAAAGTCCCATATAGCAGACTCATATAAAAACTGGAGTACTACGGAATTCAAGGCACTACACTAAACTGGTTAAAGGTTTTCCTGACAAACGGTAGGGGTAGAAAGGAAGGCCTCAGCTCCAGTTAAAGTAGCGTCGGGAGTTCCACAAGGGGCTATACTGGGACCATTGCTCTTCCAAGCTGGTCTGGCAAGTCGTTTCATAAACGACTTGCCCGACCAGCTCGATTCAAGTGTGAGGTTATTTGCCGATGACTGTCTGTTACATCTAGAGGTACCTACAAAGAATGATTCACAACTTCTACAGAAAGATTTAAACACCCTGGAACAATGGCAAGGAAATGGCTTATACAGTTTAATCCTGATAGGTGCTATATCATGCACATAACGAACAAACGAACACCAAATGTGACCCCATAAAGGTGGGGTCACACCTGCGTATATTTTCAAGTGCGCATGATTTCCGCATGAAATTTTGTCAATACAAATTTTGTCAATAAATTAGATTGCACGTCGAGCCCGTCTGGCGTTTGAATTACGACTTCAGCGTTTCCATTTCGCATGAGGTGCGTATGATTGCATCTGAAATGCGCAACAGAATTTTCCGTACTGCGAATAGATGCGTATGGGGTACGTATGTTGGGCGTATTCCGGACGCACACAACGTTTACCGACCGCATGCCTGCATTCCAAACGCATTTCAGGTGTGTCAGAGGAACAGTTTCTGTTGCATATACTTTTGTTTGCGAGCATTGCCAATAGAGTATTTTTGTTAGAGGAACACTTTGTACTACGTATGATTTTGTTTACAGGCAGTGCAAGTAGAACATTGATAAGTAAACAGTGAAGAGTTTTTTTATTTATTTGCGAAGCAGTGACACTGTACTTTTACAGTAATGTGGGCCATCATTTACCTTAAAAATATATGCACTGTTAAGATTGTGTTTGTTTTCACTTTGTCCTTAATGCTTTCCCCTATCATGTTAGTATTTCAACTACAGTAACTATAAAAATCACACTCATGCACACCACAAAGGTATTCAAGATCTTTATCAAACACGGAAATTAAACAATTATGAAACCTTACGCCCCCTTTAAAGTTGTAATATGGCTCTATATTGCACCTTTATATCATGTGGTTCTACACACAAAAAAGTACAATTATCAGCAAATACAGTCAAATATCTGTCACACAAAATGGTGTCGCACAAATTGACCCAGTGCTTCAGCAGGTTCCTCTACATCTTCCCTTCCCTGGAGGCTCTGTTGGGACCAGTTACATTCATGGTGTCCTGCAAGTTGTGACCATCTCTGTATGCCCCCGGTACAAATTCGTCGGTCGCACGCACAAGTCGCACGCACAAGTCGCACCTCAAACGCATCTGAATCGTTTTAAGAAAGTTTCACGTACGCAGGCAAACGTAAATATACGCCCAGTTCGCCTGATATAGTTTTGGACATGCACAAAACTATCATTCGTACGCAGTTTGGTGGCCAAAACGTTATGAATGCGCAATACAGTGGTCCCACGTCGGTCGACTGCGCTATGAAGACGCTACATGTTTGCGCTTAATACGCAGTAATACGCGGATATCGCGGTATTGCGAGTACATAGCGTACTTACAGCGCAGACACAACGCACCATGAGCGACCGTATAACGAATGCACACATAGATCACGATTTAGTACAGCGCGTTCTGCGATCGTGTTGCGCATACTACGCGTAGCTGATAGCGTGATCGACGCACACTCCAAATTTGGAATAAATGCGATGGTGCATCTGAGTCCAGACAAAAAAAATCATCTCAAGATGGCAGATCCAGGCCAGGACCGACGAATTTGTACCGGGGGCATGCAGAGATGGTCACAACTTGCAGGACACCATGAATGGTCCCAACAGAGCCTCCAGGGAAGGGAAGATGTAGAGGAACCTGCTGAAGCACTGGGTCAATTTGCGTGACACACGTGCCATTTTGTGTAACAGATATTTGACTGTATTTGCTGATAATTGTACTTTTTTGTGTGTAGAACAACATGATATAAAGGTGCAATATAGAGCCATATTACAACTTTGAAAGAGGGTGTAAGGTTTCATAATTGTTTAATTTCCGTGTTTGATAAAGATCTTGAATATGTTTTGTGGTGTGTATAAGTGTGATTTTTATAGTAGTTGAAATATTAAGATTATAGGGGAAATCATTAAGGACAAAGTGAAAACAAACACAATCTTAACAGTGCATATATTTTTTAAGGTAAATGATGGCCCACATTACATTACCACAAGTACAGTTTTGCTGCTTCACTGCTTCGCAAATTACTTAAACAAGAAATCTTTTTAAAAAAGTTGTGCCTTGCCGCGTGTTAGGGATATCGTCAGGAAAAAGTAGGTCAGCACTTCAAGCCCGGCAAGGCAAAATGCTGTGCCTTGGCAAAAACACAATACAATGACTGTTTTTACTGTTTCTGAAAGAGCTAACCAAGAGGAGTAAAATGCTTTTTAGATGAAGCGAATGGCTTGAAGGGTTGCTGAGATATGGCTCCACAAAGTTGCCAAAACCTACCCTCAGATATGGCCGGCTGCGCGATAAACGATGAAAATCAAAAAAATACCTTTTTTGAGGGGTGATGAAAAGGTAAGTAAAGGCTGCAAAGCTTGTTTTATCTTATTTCCCCGTAATATGTACTACATAGAATCACTCCACAGAGTTCTGAACATTCATGGCATTTTATTATGCTTTTACACAGGGTCGATGTATGCAGCACCCACTGGTGTCCTTTCACACAATAATTGTCATCTTAGCTTATTCTTTAAGAAATAAGTAAATTTGGGTTTAAAAGTTCACATTTTGGGTTACAGTCAATGGTGTTTTTTGCACCAGTTGAGTCTCATTGTAGAAGATTAAATATCATACTTCATATACTTTTGCAATGTACACAACATTATGGTATCTTATATTACCAACAATGTCACATCTATAGAATATCAGCAATATTAATTGCCTTATAACAAGGTCAACTTGGTCAAGGTGAAAGGTAAGTGTGTGAATATGTCGCATTATTTTCATGTTGAGCCATGATGTTACACTGCATCAACAGTACAACTTTACACTTAGATACATTTGTAATAAAATATAGAAGACAGATGTTTGTACTAATAAGAGATAAAATATCAATAGGTAGACATTGTGTAAACACTAAATTTATAAGGACAAGTTCAACATTTTTCAAGGTCAAAGGCTCAGTCTTCAGGATACATACAATCGACACAGATTTCTTTGATGTACTTGCAGGTACATGAACTTCTCCTTATTTAATCAATACTATAAATAGTATAATGCAATGTAAACTACTTTTTACAAAAACAACAGGCTTACTCATCATTTTCTGTGGTTACTGGTAGCAACAGTATTCTTTAACAAACTTAATGCTAATAGCACTGGCTGCACAACTTGTCAACATTATGTTTGACCTCTACCATTCAATATCTCCGCTCCGCTCTCCAGTCTTATATCAGCTACATCTGGTACTTGGTGCAATCTACACTCCACCTGAAAAACAAAATTATTTGAGTTTCATGATTAACATGTCTACCATCATGGTGATAATGTTCTTCCATCTGAGGGGATGACGACCTACTCCAGTACCACGTCTGATGTTCATCTACATCATCATCTTTCTAATGACTTCTTTCTTTCTTGTGACGAAAGATTCAGAATGATCCAATAATAAAATGAAGAATTCAATAAAGAAAGAAAGGCAAGTTGGGGTAAGGAATAGATTAACTTATTATCATTGATTAAGTAGATAAATACCTGCAACAAGATGGAAGGAGGTAAGTGTCACTGTTTCTGAGCCATCTTCTGCGACTGAATCTCAGTACCAACTGCGACAACCTCGCCCGGTCGGTAGGAACCTGGCTGATAGTAGAGACAAGAGTATAATATTGCAGGTAAGTACATATTTATGATTTCTGCTACACCAGAAAAACCCTTGGCACAATCTGACAAAGAATACACAATCTGGTTGCACAAATTTTTCACGTTAACAAAAATGCCATTAGTGTTTTGAAAAATTTGGGCATAGGTTACCCGGCTGACCCATATCAGGGGGCACGGTGCCTCAAGTTCAACAAGTGAAAAAAAATACAAAATGGTATTTTAGTCTTGGAACGAGGCAAGGGATGATTCACACCAACAGTAACGACGACATTGAAAATACAATTGAGATTTTCTTAAAAATTGGGCATACCCTGTAGGTACCTCAAGTTACCATGGTGCCTCAAGTTCAACAAGTGAAAAGAAATACTAGTAGTACACAACAGGCCAATCAATGATCCATATGTAAAATATGCTAAAGAAAGCAATAAACTAATAAGAAAAAATTACTAAGAAACATTTTACATACATGTAAGTTTCATGACTAAAACATGGATAAAGAAACACTGCATAGAAATTATATTGCTGGGATTGACTTGAGAAAAAATTGTTCAAAAGCACATTTTCTTCAACATGCCCCCCTCCCCCAAACACTACAAATTGTATCAAGTATTTTACCTTGAAATTCTTCATCCATAGCGTCAAAAAAGGTTCTATTTGTGCCGCTTCAGTCACATATCCTCCGTTTCGGAGGGGCACGCGGCCCAAAATTTGGCGCGTTTGGAACGCGCGGCGCCGCCGCCCGGCCAAATCGGGGCGATCGTCGGGGAAAACAGCGTACGGCAGAGGGTTTTCGTGGTAGCGTTGAAATACCTAGTCAAACGTTCTTGAGACGTTTCGATGACGTCATTGCCTACTTATATATTCACATGCAATGCATTGGTCTAATTAGGCATTTATTTCATCTTTATGAATAGGTAATGCAAATTATTATGCGAGATAATTCACTTGATTATATATTTACTTCAATGGAATTGAAATATCACCATACGAACGCTTCATTCATTCGATGTAACCAGATGTTAAGAGGCTTTCAGTACCGACCACAACTGTTATCAAATGCGTAAAAGGCAGGTATAAAGATTGACGGGGATGTACTGTTAGTCGCCTAAGCCGTAAGTTTGTCCTCGAGAAAGAGAACTGGGAAGGTCCTTTGGAAGGGCCTTTGGAAGGGCTGGGTTAACATTGCTTGAACCTTGGAACCATGGAACCATTGAACCAACCAAGAAAATAGTGGCCACAAGGCCATGCCGCTAAGCAAGGCAAAAAAACTCTTCACTGTTTACTTATTAATGTTCTACTTGCACTGCCTGTAAACAAAAGTATACGTAGTACAAAGTGTTCCTCTAACGAAAAACGAAAAAAATGTGAACGCAAACAAAAGTATATGTAACAGAAACTGTTCCTCTGACACACCTGAAGTGCGTTTGGAATGCAGTTAGCACCAGGTGCGTCAGGCATGCGGTCGGTAGACGTTATGTGCGTCCGGAATACGCCCAACATACGTACCCCATACGCATCTATTCGCAATACAGAAAATTCTGTTGCGCATTTCAGATGCAATATTAAGCACCTCATGCGAAATGGAAACGCTGAAGTCGTAATTCAAACGCCAGATGGGCTCGACGTACATTTTAATTCATTCCAAAAAAAGTCCAAATGTTGGGCGTTCGGCCGCGTATTGACAAAATTTCATGCGGAAATCATGCGCACTTGAAAATATACGCAGGTGTGACCCCACCTTTAACCTTGAATATGCTGCAACAGTATGGGATCCGTATACAAAGAAAGACAAGGATAAACAGGAAAGGGTGCAGAACCATCAAGCTGCCAGATTCTGTACAAATAACTAACAGCAGGGATGCTAGTGTTACCAAAATAAAAGCAGAACTACAGTGGATGTCACTTGAAGTCAGAAGGAAAATGTCAAGACTTTGCATGATGTGAAGTGCAAAGCAAACACTTAGACCCCATTCACACATATTTGTACAGAATCTAGCAGCTTGGTTCTGTACCCTTTCCAGTTTATCCTTGTCTTTCTTTGTATACGGATCCCATACTGTTGCAGCATATTCAAGTTTAGGTCTTACGAAAATGACGAATAAACTGGTGGACGTACCGACTGATAAGTATCTAATACCAGCTCGAAAAAGAACAAGAAACAGTCATGCCTTCAAGTACCAGAGTTACCAACCTAGGATTGATGTGTTTAAAAATTCGTATTGTCCCAGAACTATTGCAGAGTGGAATTTGTATCACCAAGCACAGTAGGGGCATCTTCCCTGCTCAATTTTGAAGAATACTTGCTGATAGAAGTGCAAAAGTTAGGTGTTACGTGTCGTTCAGTGTAATATAACCAGCTGCTAAAGTGCCGCAAAGCTGGTGTGTTACACGAAGGGTGGTTATACCGGCTATATAAATACAGATACAGAAGCTGGTGTGTTACACGAAGGGTGGTCATACCGGCTATATAGATACAAATACAGAAGCCGGTACGCGGTGTGTTACGCGAAAGGTGGTTATACCGTCTATATAGATACAGATACAGAAGCTGGTGTGTTCACCGAAGGGCGGTTAAACCGGCTACATACAGATACAGAAGCTGGTGTGTTACGCGAAGGGTGGTTATACTGGCTATAACGTTATAGATACAGATAAAGAAGCTGGTGTGCTACGCGAAGGGTGGTTATACTGGCTATATAGATACAGATACAGAAGCTGGTTTCATTCCAATAAACATTACAAAGATATACAAAAGACATGTACCGCAAGGTGGATGGATACATACAGAGAATGACCTTTCACCTTACATGTTGTATGTTTGGAATTTTAGTTGTAAAGGAAATGTCGGATACTGGGTTTGATGTCATTAATAAAATATATGTATAGGCTATATTTATTACCTTTGCCAGAATGGCTAAGGTTATGTTTTGGGCTTGTGAGTCTGTGTGTGTGTCTGTGTGTCTGTCTGTTAACAGCATAACTCAAGAAGTCTTGGATGGATCCCGATAATATTTGGTAGGTGGGTAGGGGTCGGGAAAACGAAGGTCAAGTTCGATAATGGGCCCCCTAGCGGCTTGCTAAGGTACTGCAGCAGAACCTCAATTTTTGATATATCGTGTTCTGGACATGCTGTGATCATGATTTTTGAGTGGTAGATAGCCCTTGAGGCAGAGAGTAAGTGCTGTGAGTTTGGGCCCCCTAGCGGCTTTTTTGGAACTGCAGGCGCCGGTTTCCTTTCAAACTTTGGATGAGAATAACTCTACAACGTGTTGACGGATCGTCATGATATGTAGATAGAATGAGTGATGACTTACATAATGGTATACTAATTATGCAAATCAGCAGCTAATTTGCATAATTAATGAGGAAAAATTATAAATCCACTACATTCCATGATAGGACTTTCAGACTTGTCACATATGTAACTGGGAAGGAGAGAAATGTCGACAGATATCAATTATGCAAATGATGACCTCATTTGCATAATTAATGAGAAAATATGAACATGTTGACGGATCATCATGTTTTTTTGTATGTAGGTAGCGTAAGTGAAGACCTACATAATGAGATAACAATTATGCAAATCAACAGCTAATTTGCATAATTAATGAGGATATTTTATAAATTCACTACATTCCATGATAGGGCTTTAAAACTTGTCACATATGTAGCTGAGAAAGAGAGAAATGTCAATGCATATTTATCATGCAAATGATGATCTCATTTGCATAATTAATGAGAAAATATGAACGTGTTGACGGATCGTCATGATTTTCGGCATGTAGATAGCCTAAATGAAGACTTATATAATGTGATACTTATTATGCAAGTTAACAGCTAATTTGCATAATTGATTAGGAAAAGTTCATAAATCCACTGCATTCCATTATAGTACTTTCATCAAAGTTGTCACATATGTAACTGAGAAAGAGGGAAGAGAGTAAGAGGTGTATTTAAAGACTTTGAAAGAGAATAAGTCAAGAATGGATCAAAGGATCATCATGATTTTTGGTATGCTGATAGCTTAAGTAATACTTGATACAATTTGATATCAATTAATTGTAAATTGGGATCTAATTTGCATAATAAATGCCGAAATTTTATTAACCAACTCCAAGCATTTAATTATAAAGAAAATGAAATGAGTAACGCATTTGTCTACAGACATCATTCTACATAACAAACCTGGTTTATTTGGCAAAGGTATGTGTTCGTGGAACTCTAGTTTGCTATCATTATACAAAAAGCAAGGTATGCTGACTCTATTACACAATATATTTTCGTTTTTTCGCTTAAATGTATATCTTGCTTTGTCACATTTTTCCACCAATGTCTAAATTGTTCTATTGTATGCAAAAGAAATGTTCTATTGTATGCTTTTCATCGCAATTGTTACAGCTGTCTTTCTCTACTAATTTTACCTTACCTGGCAATATAGATACAGGTACAAAAGCTGGTGTGTTACGCGAAGGTTTGTTATACTGGCTATAGAGATACAGGTACAAAAGCTGGTGTGTTACGCGAAGGTTTGTTATTCTGGCTATAGAGATACAGGTACAAAAGCTGGTGTGTTACGCGAAGGTTGGTTATACTGGCTATAGAGATACAGGTACAAAAGCTGGTGTGTTACGCGAAGGGTGGTTATACTGGCTATAGAGATACAGGTACAAAAGCTGGTGTGTTACGCGAAGGGTGGTTATACTGGCTATAGAGATACAGGTA
>NC_049982.1:33751681-33755285 GCF_000003815.2 Branchiostoma floridae
TATATAGATACACTTACAGATAGTCAATTTCAGTAGGCCTCTCCGCACGGCAACACGAAGGAGAATTGCGTGCATGTAACTAAGGGTCAAATATGTCACATTGCAAAATTGCCCCATCACAATTACAACGCATGGCCCATTAGGGATCAATGCCTTGTAATCATAGTTCTTCTTTTGAGCGGGCAGACATTTTTATGCCGTAACCATGAAACGGTAACCGTCATTTCCCCATGCGTGTGGGGATTAAAAAATCGCTAATGCTACAAGATTGGGGGTATAATGGGCTGTAATTGACGAAAGTGTATCACGAGTAATTTTGCGTCGTATTGAGTATTCGCTGGGCGGCGAAGAGGGCAGAAAGGTCTTGTGAACGAAGATAATGTTCAGACTAGAAGATATATGTGCCCTGTGTATATTAAAAGCAAAAGCAAACCTAAAGAAACCTAAAAAATTTAACCAGAATACAAAACAAAGATTTTGGACAATAAAAGAACAGAGAATTGTATCAAGTTCGTAACAAATTGTTCTTTGATTTTGTCCACTTTGCTTCAATGATCAATGGTCAACTTTTTTTTTCTAAAATTATCATTTTCTTCTTGATTTTCTTAGCTTAGAGGAATATACGATTTGATTCTCGGATACAAGCTGAGAATAATTCCTACAATCAATTTCATATTTCAAAGTACGTATATAGTATAGATTATTTGGAATAGTATGGCCGAACAAGCAACCTCAACTTTGTCCTCTCGACCCATATTGTTCGTTCGTTCGTCCCATAGCCTGTTAATCAGCCGTAGGGGTAGCACAGCATGTTAGGCTGTATCAATAGGCATATCCACAACATGCTATGCTGTATCAATAGGCATATCCACAACATGTTATGCTGTATCAATAGGCATATCTCAACCCATATCCACATTCCAAATATCACCACAATCCTTTCAGAGATTACAAAGTTATGCTGAACACAAATTTGCGGAAACACAGACAGACGGTCTGCACACACACACAAACACACACAAACACACACACATACACAAATTCACACACGCGCACGCGCACACAGGGAGACAGACACACGGACACTCGCACACTAAAAAAACAAATACCGCAATTTTCATGGAGGTAGCCAGCTCTAAATGGGATCCTGTCAGTCTACAACATATTAAACCCGAGAAGCAAACAACTTGACTACCAATACCTCAAGTATTCTACTACACCATCCCCACCGTACCTTTTGGCAGACTTCCAGTCTGCAGAACATAACTACAGACACACACTACAGACACTACAGACAAATTAACAAACAACGAAACACACCCATTGAATACAGTACCTCAATTTTTCACGGAAGTAACAGGCATCAATGCGCCACCTTAATCTATCAAAGTCTTGCTTTCTGCGTAAAACCACTTCGTGACGCCAAAGTTAGATGTGACGTCACGTCCTGTGCGTCAGACTACACAATTATGCTAATTGAGAGAAAGACAATTGGACTAGCGGTACATGACAGATGGTGGGTTACAAAACCAGAAGTGAGATTGAACAAACAAAGCGGGGTTGTAAAGAGGTTATAATCTTAGCACAGATCGAGTGCCTATCGCCAAGACAGGCTCTGAGATCTAAAGTAAACAAGCAAAATTGGCACTCGTAGCCCATTTCGTACATTACCATTAGCAATAAAAACAAGAAGCGGTAACGAAATAAAAAGTATGCTGACCCTATTCTTTTGTTACTGATTTCGTTTGCCATTAACGTTTGAGTTACGTAAAAAGCCAAAGCAAACAAATGTCTATCCATATTCTAAGTTTTTACTTAAAAAAAGAACACTTTCCCTCTCTGGAACACTCAATTCCATTACATGTAATATAATTTCTATAAGTTAATTCAATGCATGTATTCAAAACCCCAGATGTGTGTCACAACCTAATCGGGTTTAACACCATTGTTTGCAACTATGAAGGGAGTCGGGCAAGGCTGCATCTCAGCCCCATTTTATTTGATTTCTCCTAAACGACCTTGTATATGTGTTTGATGATGCTGAATGTTCACCACCTCCGTTACACACACACGTCAACTTATTCGTATCGTGCCTGTTATACGCAGATGATGTCGTTATATTTTTCGAATCCGATAAAGGACTGCAAAATGCAATAAATGAATTAAGAAACTTTTGTACTAACTGGAAACTTGACGTTAACTCGAAGAAAACAAAAGTCATTATCTTTAATAAATCCGGTCGGTCTTTCCCAAACCAAACATTTTCGTTTGGGCAAGAAACAGTGGAGACAGTTTATTCCTATTGTTACTTGGGCCTGAATATTACTTCATCGGGAAGCTATGTACAGTCTGAAACATCCGTTCATCTGTTTCACCAAAATGCCTTTTAAAAATATTTGACCCCTGCATTAAGCCAATTCTTTTATATGGATGCGAAATCTGGGGTTCCGAATCCATAAATGACAGCTCTACTATCGAAATTTCGCATCATCGCTTTTGCAAAAATATACTTGGAGTTTTCAGAAACTAGTAATCTAGCATCTAGAGCAGAGCTGGGTAGATTTCCATCTATCAGGATTATTTGTTATTGGTTGCGACTTGTACAGATGGATCCTGTTACACACCCTTTGTAAGCTTTCTGTCTCTTTCGTTTCAACATAACTCTATCGCAAATAGTCGTCACAGTAGAAGATCATTGTTTCAACGTTTAAATGAAATATTAGATTGTAGTGGATATTAATACTTGTTCTATTCATGTAGATTACCCTGTGATACTAAATCTGTATGTGAAATGTTAAAGTCTAGACTTTCTGACATGTATATGCAACATTCTGTCATAATTTGAATATACCGGTAAGTTAAGGTTTTACAAGACATGTGAGACAGCGTACACTATGGAAAAATATTTACTAATGACTAGATGATTTTGATCTGCGCTGTGCAATTAGTTAAGTGAGAATTATTGCTCACCCCCTTGAAATAGAAAAAAGGACGATATAAGAAGTTACCCGTGTGCGAAAGAACTTGTAAATACTGTACGTTAGATATGGTAGAAGAAACTTATTAATCAATATGAAATCCAATAGCAACCGTTTTAAATAAGTAGTAGTTTTAGACGACGACCTTCATTTCACTTTACGTTTATTTCATTACCGTAACTTTAGATTTATTCGATCCTATTTTTTTTATTTATTTATCATTATGGCATTCCCCTGCATATTTTCACGTAGCTTTTGGGCGTGAATTTGCAAGAAAGTTATTGATACATGTAAGTTAACAGATCTTCGGAGGGCAGGAATATATCTCTCTCCTCTGATTCAAGGGCCAGATCTTAGGAGTCGGTTATTTTTCTACTACTAACGGGTAACGTTTCATCTCATGCAATGTTCTTTTGTGCAATTGGTTTTTGATTGGCGTTTGTTTACATGGACAAGCATTCGTTAACCACGCGATTGTGTAACGCATACCAGTCATATGCCCAAGGAGACTACATGTATACGGAAGAGAAATACGTGAAGTAGTAGTAGACGAATAAAGTGTTCACAAATCGGGAGTGTTTTTAAACACCTCTGCGTTCTATAACCTGCTGCCTTCTACACAGCAC
>NC_049982.1:33755943-33775518 GCF_000003815.2 Branchiostoma floridae
TTCGGAATGATATTAGTGAACAGACCCCTAAAAGAACGCCCTGTGACCACGTAAACACTGATTGGCGGAAGCATAAATACGTCATGGATGATCAACATAATTGTTGCCGTTAGGAGGGGAGAACGCACAATTGCAAGGAGACAAAGGAAAAGGCAAACAAAGACTGAAAAGGGTAATAAAGAGATTTGACTACAGCAATCGGTGATCTATGACGAAAGAACCAAGGTAAATAAAATCAGTCATTCAGAATATAGTTCACGTTTTCTAAAGCTTGACGCGTAACGCTGATTCACTTTTATCCGCGGGGTAACCTACATTCGTTTTTTTTTAAGTAATCGTGTTTAGGGATATCAATTCGACGGACGGTGGTTTCAAACTGCAATAATTTGAAAATGTATTATATAGTCTGTCCAAAATTTGATTATATGGTATCGGATATAAGTTACACCGCTGATAAAGGGGAACCTGCGTTGCTCCTGTGAAGCTTTAAATGTTTCAAAGCGTATATAAAGATAACTAGAGTTCCACGAACACATGCCTTTGCCAAATAAACCAGGTTTGTTATGCAGAATGATGTCTGTAGACAAATGCGTTACTCATTTCATTTTATTTTATAACAAGACAGACCTGCAGAAAGTAGATTTCCCTAACATTGCTTGGCACAGTACAATGAGTATTGCCCCTACAGCATTAAATTACAATAACCACTGAGAGAATCAATATACTATACAGGACTGTTTCAGAACTGAAATCTTCCACAAAGATAAGATATCTTCCATAAGATAAACAAATGCAACTCAACTCTAAACTAAGGGGCTCCTTATCGAACTTGACCTTCGTTTCCCCGACCCATACTCACCTACCAAATATCATCAGGATCCATCCAAGGCTTCTCCAGTTATGCTGTTAACACACACACACACAGACACACAAACACACCCAAAACATAACCTTAACCCTCCTGACAAAGATAAAAATGACTGCTATCCCCAGGAACAAGTTGCTAGGGGGCCCTAACATATGTCACTTCTTCCTAAGCACAACACCTATTTAACTTAAAAATCAGGACCATACATGTTCCTGACTATTCGTTCAAGTCTCCGACCCCTAACCAACTCAAAGCTCAAAAGATATAGCACAAAGTATGTCTATAGAAGCTAGGCATCTAAGTAGATCATATTACATGACACAGATTATACAACAATGTCTAAGAACTGGAATCTTCCAAATCTAATGAGGAAAACAATTGCAACTCTAAACTACACTGTACTGTAATGTACAGACCTACCCGGAATAGGAGTAGTAGGAGCGGTGAATTTGGTGAATAGGAGTAGGAGGAGCGGCTCTGTATTTTTTTCGACTAACTAGTATATCTCCGCGACTCGACCTCTGCTTGGAGAGTATCAATTTACATGCGTCTCGGCATTCCTCGGTATTCCCCGGGTGGAATCGGGAAACAGACTCGTTTTGATGTGCAGGGGATTCCCCTATGTTGGGGAGGGTTGAAGCTGTAGTTTGGGAGTTTCTGCCTTGTTTATTTTCCTCAAAATCACAATTTATTGATTGCCAATTATGCTGAAGAACCTAGAAGGGGTTGTGACACCGCTGAGGAAGAGATTGACGATGTTTCTACCACTGGAAGTTGATGAAAACTTCGTCATTTTGACTGCCATTTGCCGGTCCTGTACCTTGTGGTAGTATTTACAAACCTCTGTTTGGTTTCTTTGCCGTGAAAAAGGAGTAGGTGGGTGTTTTTGGTGTTTATCATAAAGGACTGAGGGCCATGAGTGTCTGAAATTGTTTTCAAATTATTGATCCAGCCAAATTTCTGCTTTGTAATTGTTTTTTTCACCTATGGGGGAGGGCAGCATGTTCAGACATGTATGTAACACTTTGAGGTAGCAAAGTCTGTTTTGGTTTTCCTCCAAGATTAACTCATAATTTTGGTGAAATTTTCCTCGTCAAACATTAGGGGAACACTGATAAGGCCCATCTTTTTACAACTGGTCAAGGCTTTAGGTACTACATAAAACAGTTACAGTCACTTACATACATTGTTTTATGTTTTTATTGATTCAGGAAGAATAGCAAGGCATTCTAGCCTAGTTTTCAGTGACTTAACGTTAGTTATTTTAGACTTTGTGGGTGATGTTATATACATTTCAAATATTTTTGAGACTTCAAAGAAAATTTTTTACTGTCCTGTTGTGCAGTATTATTCCTTACAAACAAGATAAGTCTTTATCTTGATATATTCATATTCTACAGGTTCTTAGCTTTTCAAAAATGTATAGTTTTACCTATCTAGCATTAATATAAGTATCTGAACATCCCACAAACAGTTCGTAGGTTGGTGCGCTTGAGGATCGACAATTTTAGCTACGATTCCTGTATGCGCCGAAAATTTAGCACGTCCTCTAAGGGACACTGTTTCAACTTTATAAATATGTCCCTGGTCCTGCATAATTATAGAAATATTTATAATAGTGGAACTTGATACTTCTTGCTAGTTTCTAGACTAATGATAACAGCAGTCTACCATTATTTACCAATTTCTTTAAACCCTATCTAAGGCCACACCAATTTAATTTCTTGGTTCACGGATTCGCTCGCTCCTATTTTTTGGAAAAAAAAATACAAATAAAAATTACCACTCAGCAAATTTTCACCATTAATGAAACCATTCACCAACTTTCTGGTGTAGCAAATTGGCCTTTATATTATAAGCTCCTTAAAGTGTGGGTACAGGTGCTGTTACTGTACAAAAATAGTGTTTTTGTTCTTTTATCAAGCTGAAAACTTTTTTTCTTTATGTTTTGGATTAGCCGTTACCTTTACCCCAACCATTTTACAATTTTTATTTTTATTTCGCCCTCTCGCTCCATATTCTTTATGAAAAAATCCGTGAACCAAGAAATTGAATTGGTGTGGCCTAAGCATTGCAGTAGTACTGTTCGGGGCCACCAGGATCCTCCCACATTACAGGACGTTGGTCTCCAAGGCAGAGACCTTATGTCTGTCATGTGCGACAGAGACATCTGGAGAGACTTCATAGTGTCACCTGATATAATGGATGACTGAACTGAACTGAACTGAACCATTCCCTACCATTTTTTTGAAACATCTTGTAAATGGGTCAGTGGTCTAGGAATATAACAATTCACACATCCTTGCAAAGAATGGTTGGCTGTCATGCAACAATAGCCCACCAGAAAGGATTCACCAGTGCCCAGCAGTGGAATCAAAAGAAATATACAGAGGCAACAATAGGGCTTACTTTTATGGGGGCAATATACTAGTTCTACCACTTGGCAACATTGGAGTGTCTTGACAAAAATGCCCTGCATTTCCACAGAACTTTGGGACAAAAATGCCTGCTATCCCCAGAAACAAGCTGCTAGGGGACTCAAACATATGTCACGTCTTCCTAAAAACAACACCTTTCTAACACTTAAAATCAATATCATACATGTTCTTCACCATTCCTTTCCCCAATCCCTACCCAACTAAGCTCAAAAGATATGGCACGAACTCTGTCTATAGAGGTTACACATCTAAGTAGAAGAAATTACATGACACAGAGTAAATCAAAAACCTGGAGAAATGCTACGTTTCAAATAGCATATACTATCTTTTGTCACTGATATTCTGTCGTAAACAAGTCAAACTAATGTCCATACATAAAAGAGTCTGAACTAGAGTTCGGGGACCTCATACCTCCATGAAATATGTATTGCTTTTTTGTGGATGGTATGTATGTTTATAGTCGGTTATATTTGAGAGTAATGGTTATAAATGTTATGGGAAAGTAGTGGTGTATTTATTTAATGACACAGAGGATGTCCATCTGATTAGTAATTATTAAAATGTGACACTTAATTGTGTAATGTGCGTTAAAGAGGTCGACGGCATATGGTAGCGTGGTGTTTAAACTGTCTAAGGTTGTAAGTATTATTGAGGTTCGACTATGTGCCTCAGAGCGGTGTGGTGGGAGGAAGTTGGGAAACTCAGAAAGAAGAAGGGATGTGGCCAACTTTAGTCAGATGGTGATTTGATTTTCCACCAATATGTCATAATATCAGCTGTTCACACGGTACAAAAACGAGATGCACACTTTCCTCTGATAGCCCTACACCAACTGTAAGATGAATACTTGGCGCCAACCCCGTCTGCTAAAAACAAGTACCATTGGCTACGAAAGAGACAACTAACAACTGTCCCTTATCGTAACGAAATCAGAACATCTGTATCGCCCATAAAACTTCTGACACCCAACCCATCTAAGATGAGAGGACCTAATGGCATTTTAATCACCACGTCACTCAAATCAGCAGTACAGTATGTGAGACATCGATTATAACGACAGATACGGGGCCCAAAATCTAATCACTTCCAGCTATCATCACACCCCACCAACACATCAAGTATGCAACCAATCCATCCAGCCGTTCTTGAGTCGAGGCTATCGTTTCCCCCCAACAGTTGTTGTCAACTGATAAAAAAAACATATGTTCATGGCTATCACTGGCAAAACAAATCACCTCACCATCTGCTTGGAGATAAGGTGATTAACAAAGAGGGAAACCACGATGCCTGTTCCAATATTTCGCCGATATAGGGGTGATTTCTTATACATTGATTATATCGACAGATACGGGGCCAAAATCTAATCACTTCCAGCTAACGTTATCATCACACCCCACCAACACATCAAGTATGAAACAAATCCATCCAGCTGTTCTTGAGTCGAGGCTATCGTTTCCCCCAAACAGTTGTTGTCAACTGATCAAAAAATAACAACATATGTTCATGGCATCACTGGCGAAACAAATCACCTCACCATCTGCTTGGAGATAAAGTGATTAACAAAGAGGGAAACCATGGTGCCTGTTCCAATATATTGCCGATATAGGGGTGATTACTAATCTTTTTACATCGATTATAACGACAGATACGGCGCCCCAAATCTCATCGATTCGAGCTTTCATCACACCCCACCAACACAACAAGTATGAAACCAATCCATCCAGCCGTTCTTGAGTAATCATCTACACAGACAGAGACACATAACAAAAAATATAACCTCCATTCCATGACATTTCATGGAGGTAATTGGTTTCATGTATATCTTAACTGTCTGCAACTTCTAGGAGCAAAAGACTACTAGGGATCTACCTGACTTAAGCAGGGCTTAAGAAAAGGCATTATGTAACTTTACTCTTTAGGACAACACAGACGTGCAGAAAGTAGATTTCCCTAACATTGCTTGGCACAGTACAATAAGTATTGCCCCTACAGCATCAAATTACAATAACCAATGAGAAAATCAATATACTATACAAAACTGTTTAAGAATGCAATCTTCCACATTGAATAAGATAAACAAATGCAACTCAAATGTAAACTACACTGTACCGCAATTTACTGTACTAGACAGAGTCTATAGACACCATCAGTAGTATCAAACTATCCTTTCCTCTCTTATCGTTTCAATACCTTACATGTCAATCTTACCTGTCAGTTAGGTCATATACAGTTGCTTGCAGACGGACAAGACCTTCCAGTTAATCCAGTGTTTTCAAATATCTCCTGCCCCAAAACAAACTTGCTTGACTCTGTGCTGGCTAAGATACAGCTGCCACCTGACCTTAGGGCACCCCCCTTCACCTCAACATCGGATCAAGTGATTGACAGCATCAACTGTGCTGTGGTGGAATCAACCAAACCAGGCTGGGGGGTTGCAATGCTTCAGAAGTTTTTGAGAAGAATGCCCCGGCTATCCCTAAACTAGCCGCTAGGGGGCCCAAACTTATGTCACCAACTCCTGAGCACAAGAGCTATCTAACACCAAAAATTCGTGACCATACCATGTTCAGAAGATGAGAAAACACACCCGGAAGTTGGGCTGCAGTACCAAGGGATGCCGCTAGGGGGCCCATCATCGAACTCGACCTCCGTTTTCCAGACCCCTACCCACCCGCCAAATATCATCAGCGTCCGTCGAAGTCTTCTCGAGTTATGCTGTTTACGGACAAAAGTTTGCAAGTAAACCGGCGCCTGCACTTCCAGGAAAGCCGCTAGGGGGCCCAAACTCGCAGCAGTCACTCTCTGCTTTAAGGGGTCCCTACCGCTCAAAAATCACGACCGCAGCATGTCCAGAACGCGAGATATCAAGCATGGAGGGTCCGTTGCAGTACCTTAGCAAGCCGCTAGGGGGCCGATTATCGAACTCCCCCTTCTTTCCCCAGACCCCTACCCACCCACCAAATATCAGCCGCATCCGTCGCAGTCTTCTTGAGTTATGCTGCTCACAAACGGGGGGAGAACACACAACCGGACCGAAAATATTACCTTAGCCATTCTGGCAAAGGTAATAAAGCCGGCATCACATAGAAGGTTTCAGCTTACGTCAAGTCTGTGGGCTCTTAGGGCGCGGTCACATATAGACGTCGTGAGATCGCCGCACGATTTTGATGCAATAGGATTTTCAAGCAGGGAGTGACAGAACCAACCACCGATCTAAGACAGGTTTTTGTGTAGCAAGACAGCTAACTCTTAGGGACACATGTATGGCTCCCCCCCCCCCCCCCATTTCCTAAGATGATCGCAATACGTATGTGACCGCGCCCAAAGAGGGCAATAAATGTTGTAATCTGTTCAAAATACGTTTTCTCTGTTTATGGTAAATGAGCTGATGTTACAGCTTTTAATCTCCCTTTAGTTGCTGATAAAACAACCTAAAGAACTTGCAACGCTGTTAATGCTGTAATTACGTAACGGTCAGAAATGCAGAGGGGAATGTGATGAAAGTTGAACCGGATGTCATCAACACGGGAATACTCCAGCACCAGTGGGAGAAGAATCTGCGTTAACATCACCAACGACGGCAGAAACAACGACAGCAGAACCAGAAAACGATCCGGATCAAGCGGCTTCGATGTTGAAGCCGCTTCATTTTTTTGAGTGTGAACGGGGTCTATGTGACACGTTCGGAACGGACATTGAATCTTCCCGAAAGACTAAACTTTATAATTAACTGACTCTAAAGTCAAAATGAATGGACTCTGAATTACGGATTTTGAAATTTGGAAACGACCCAGGAATGAAAACGTACGTTAAGAACAGTTCAAAGAGTAGTTGAAAGTTTAAAACAGGTTTGCATGATGTTAGAATAGATTGCATGATGTTTTATAGTGATAATTTTGGTTGCCAGACGTTTAAGGAAGGCAGAGATATAATAACCAATTTCATGCTATCACGTACCTTTTCAATAAGGCCATATACCCAATCAGGGAGGTCACAGAGGCTACTTAAGAGGAAAAAGAAACAGCCGTCCATCTTTTTTGGGATGGCTGTATAACTGCACATTTTTGTGTCAGGTGCACGACTGTTCTTTCAACATTAATGATACCTACCTCTCTACCTAGTCCCTTGACCTCCAGGTCGTTGGGGGACAAGGTAGCTATCAAGATGAAGAGTAATGATACTCATTTGCATATTAATGCACTCAGTATATTTTTTCGGTACTTCAAGTTTTTGTTGCCCGATTCTGTCGAATCTTATCATCCCTCAAGGTAAAACAGTAAAACATGGCTAAGCACATTCCACGTCATCGTTAACACGTCAAAACCGCATACAAAACCATTTCACCTTAAACAGACTAATCATTCACTGTTGCGCGACTGCTGTCGTCCCTTTTTTGTCCGATTAGGCTAAAACTTATAGTATTCTAAGACTTATACTATTGTGTGCAAGTGTAAAAAGCATCTGTTTGGTTTTTGCCGACCTCACATATTCTTGGTTTTGGGCAATGATGAATTCACTGCAGTTCTAAGCTATGATTTGATCCTGACAAGAAGAAGAAGGTAAAAGAAGAACACGCAAGAAAAAACACAAGAGAAATTACTTGGTTTTCTTGGACGTGGTGTTAGCAAATGTTTTTCATCGCGCAAAATGTCTAAGTACCAAAGGGGTCTTATCGAGTCGAGTGCAGCAGCAGCAACAACGACGACAACACGGAGGAGATGCATGACGTAATACGTCAGGCGTTGTTTTCGTAGAGTAGGTCGCTTCGGGTCCGCTTTCCCAGCCTTGTTTGGCTATTCGGAGGGGGATAAAACACACGAGAATGGACTTGTTTTCTTGGACGTTTAACCAGATGTCTTCATCACGCAAAATACTAAGTGCCTATGGGGTCTTACCAGGCTATACAGCCGAGGGTGTTAAAGGAACCCCCGCGTGGAGGGCAATCCCTGTTTTCACTTAATCAAGCCACTTAGCCCATCTTCTATCTATTTTAGAACATGGCCACTACCCCGAAGATTTTTTCAAGATGAATTAATCAGGATATTACATTATATTCAAAGTGTGTCAGAGTTTAATACCTCCAATCAAGGAGGTGGAAAAACTTTCAAAAAGGGACCTCTTTGCTCTCATGGATAAGCAAATAAAGTGAAAGAGAATTTATTGATCAATGGAATCTGTTCATGGTGTTGTATGGCATCTGTGGCACCAGGAAGTGCTTATCATAGTGTGTGGTCGTCTCCATCTAGTCTGGTATGTTCCTACTCAAAGTTTTCTGCATGTGAAAGTCCAGTCTGCATCCAGCCACAGATGGGGAAGAATCTGAGAACGGGCTAAATTGGATTTTAACTTTGACTTGAACTTTCAATGACTGGACTGACCGACGAGCCTGGGGCTCCACTTTGCAGACCGGTATATGGAACATCTTGAGTCAAACGGATTGTCACAGCTTTCCATCGTTCAGCAAAACAGACTAAATCTAACGGGGGCCGCCCTAAGATGCTCGCTTTTTTACGCGCTCGAACTCACGGCGCCCCATCACTAGTTGCCAAAGAGTGGTCAAGTTTTGATCAATTCATCTAGAGACCATACTTGAATAAGGAAGGCATCCATACTGTTCATGAACCCTTCACCCTCCGCGTTATAACTGGCAAACACCGAGGACGTTATTGTGAATATAAATTCCGATTTTGAGCAGCGTTAGACAGTGCGCATTAACTTGCCCCGCTTTTGGAATTTGCTCTCATCAAGGAGGTTGAATTTTTAACCTCCTTGCTCTCATCGGAAGCTGGTGACCAATTTAGATAAATATAAATAAAAATTCTAATTTTATCATATATTAGCTTTCTTTTGACTGTAGAATTTTGATTGTGTGTGCTTCTTGTCTCCCGCGAGGAGAGCTAAATCTTTCACAATCCAGGTCGTGTTTTCATGGGAAATGGGCGAAATGCACTGAATGCGGCGGCCCGACTTACAAAATCATTACGAAAAATGACAACGCCAAAATCAGAAAAAAACTGTGTATGTATTGGGAAACATATTCGACATCACTCTGTGAGGTTTTATGTTTATAGACGGTACGAATCATTTGTTAGAGTAACAAATCTTTTGGGCGTTCGCTCGTCTGCCACCTGCGGGGCCACACTCCCTGGGGAAAACAACGGCGGTGATGCATATGCTGTTTTTTTCTACTCTCCAAGCAGAGTTTTTTTCTATGGCCGGTCTTCTACTCAACAAACATTTGAAGACCAATATTTGTAGTGTTTTGTGACGCTTTATTTCTTATGTGTATGACAGTTGTGTGGCTGTTTTGTACTGGTTGTATATTTAGGGACACGAGCCACCAATACCTAGTAACAGGTGACCACAGTGATTCGGCGCTACCAACATTATTGTGAAAATTCTGTCTTAAAAAAAAGGAAGTAAATAAGTGTAAATATTCTTTAATAGAAAGAAAAAGCTGTTTGTTTGGACTTGGTTTATTTACCTTTCTAATGATCATAGTCAGTGGCAACAAACACGGTGTACTTATGCATAATAAGATCAGCAAAAAATCCGGGCATCTTAGGGCAGGGCGCATCTTAGGGCGGCCCCCGTTACATGGATTTTTACTGGGATTTCTGATCATGAACAGTGAGTTGCTCTTTTTTTGGTTTGTTGTTTCGGTTTGATATTATCTCTACTGTTTCTAGTAGAGAGCCAGGCTGTTTTGTTTCATAATTTTCTGAAGAGGTGCCACTGTCTTCTATATACAAAATGTAGCTCAGAATCAAACTGTTTTTTTTTTAGTTTGATGCTATTTTATGGAGTGCTGACGCTGTTTTTCAGTCGAAAGAATCAACTGTTTTGTTTTGTTCGCCGGCACGGCCCCTGACCCTGTTACTGTCTGTAAAATATTGCATGTTATGTTATTTTCTGAAGAGAACAGTTATTTGCATTCTTATTAAATTCTTAATTGTCATGCGATGTCATTGGTCAGAAGGTCAGGTGATCTCTCATCGCACCATATAAGGATGACCGTGGAGTGATCTATGTAGAGAGCCAGGCTGTTTTGTTTCATTATTTTCTGAAGAGGTGCCACTGTCTTCTATATACAAAATGTAGCTCAGAATCAAACTGTTTTTTTTTTAGTTTGATGGTACCACCCATGCTATTTTATGGAGTGCTGACGCTGTTTTTCAGTCGAAAGAATCAACTCTTTTGTTTTGTTCGCCGGCACGGCCCCTGACCCTGTTACTGTCTGTAAAATATTGCATGTTATGTTATTTTCTGAAGAGAACAGTTATTTGCATTCTTGTTAAATTCTTAATTGTCATGCGATGTCATTGGTCAGAAGGTCAGGTGATCTCTCATCGCACCATATAAGGATGACCGTGGAGTGATCTATGTGCAGACAATTTGGTTCTCCATCAGCCGCGGCCACGCTTTTTCTTCGCTCCCGACCACAGCAGCTTCCCCGAGGAAAATGTCTACAAGCTTCGATTTGAGGGCAACCACGTTTGCCTAGAAATGCTTTATCCGTGGTCCCTTTCTTCAGAAGGGAAAATGAAGGTTTGGTGAAATGGTGAAATTTGTTTTACGTGCTTTATATCGTTGAGGGAAAATTTCCGTGCCCATGTGTTATGCACTAACATTCTTTGTTGCCTTTTCGTGTGCCTGTCTTCGCCAAACGTCGACGTCTGACTCCGTTTTGTTTCCATTTTTTTCTTCTCTTGCAGTTCCCCAAGATTTCAGCTTGACGAGATACTTTTTGGGGCATGTTGTCAAGACGAACGACTTTCCTTTGTTCTCAGCTAGCTACGTATACGATGGCCAGCCGCCAGGTGCAGAATGTGTTTCCACTAATTAACTTGGAGCGTTTCTTTCCTAGGGAAGCTGCACTGGTCATCAAGATTTGTGGAAGATTTGAGGTGTGCGATATGTTTTATGTGTGTCTCTTACTCTTTTATGTGCCAGAAGTTTAGAGAGTCAAATATGAAGCAGACTGCGGGGGTTGCCACGAGGCCCGGACACACGTTGACTTAATTAATTTCCCATCACCTGCATTCCTTGTTGGTTTGCCTTGATTTCCTTTTTGCCGGGTTAGGGAGTGTTTGGATAATTAGGTGTTAACGTAATTATTTGTTGAGATTTTCGTTTTCTTTCTGACGTTTGTTCATCGGCTCGAGCAAGGAGAATTGGCGAGTGGCACACGCAGGTTTTCACATGTTTGTTATTTTTCACAGATCTCCTGGCCGACGACAGAATTGACGCTATCACGAGGCCAGACTTCATATGCAGATTTTGCCGGCTCTGCTGTCAGGAATTAGCGACACCGTGCTGCACGGGCCACCTTCTTCAGATTCCTGATTTTATCCCGGTGGTTGGTGAAAAACGTTTACGGTTACGTAAGCTTTGCTTTCGATTGAATTTGTTTCAGAGGATACGTTGAATTATTAGATTGTGTATGGGGGTTAACGTTAGATGTTGTTTTATTTTTGCTGGGGAAACTGTTGTATTCCGCATTTCGAGTTCCTCTCTATTGGCATGGTTGGGTTTGCGTGTGTGCCAGTTGTGGTTTGAAAGTTGTTTGGGAGCTGTATAAAAGGCTGCCTGGGAGGCATGTTATCGGCACGTTGTGGCCCTTTGTAACCAGGACAGCGCAGTGTGGTTGGTTTGGTTAGGAAGAGAGAATGTTACAACGTTGTTTTGCTATATTGCGCTTGTTAACTATGTATTTCTTTGTTTACCAGTCCCCGCAGTAGCCGGCACGAGCCAGTCCTTTCCTGGTTACCTGATTGAGACAGGAGACGGCGGCGCCGGCCGGCTTCGGTTCATCAGGCGGCTCCAGTCCCGGTTCACGTGGCGGCGGCACCGAGTCAGCAGGCTGCTCCAGTCCTGGTTCACGCGGCGGCGGTACCGAGTCAGCAGGCTGCTCCAGTCCCGGTTCACGTGGCGGCGGTACCGAGTCAGCAGGCTGCTCCAGTCCTGGTTCACGTGGCGGCGGTACCGAGTCAGCAGGCTGCTCCAGTCCTGGTTCACGTGGCGGCGGCACCGAGTCAGCAGGCTGCTCCAGTCCTGGTTCACGTGGCGGCGGTACCGAGTCAGCAGGCTGCTCCAGTCCCGGTTCACGTGGCGGCGGTACCGAGTCAGCAGGCTGCTCCAGTCCTGGTTCACGCGGCGGTGGCACCAAGTCGGCAGGCAGTCCTGGTTCACGCGGTGGCGACACCGAGTCAGCAGGCTGCTCTAGTCCCGGTTCGCGCAGTCAGCAAGCGATTCCAGCCCTCGGGCCCTTGAGCAGTGGTGGCACTAGCGGCTTTGGGTTTTTTGTTTCGTTACCGTGGATTTCTGAGTTTCTTTGCTATTGTCTGCATTGTTTTCTCCAGTAGATTTTCTATGGTTTGTTTTCTTTTTGGCGACGCCTGGGGGCTTCGCCAAATATTGTAGTGTGCGACCGTTTGACAAAAATTCCCAGAATTCCGCAGGCATGTCAGGAATTGTACACACATGCACAGTTGCATTATCCCTTTAGAGGGGAATAACTCGGAAATGGATTGACGGATCTTCATGATATTTGGAATATAGATGGCTTCAGAGATGCCTTACATAATTAAATGCTAATCATTCAGATAATGGGCTAATTTGCAAGAATGTACAGAATTTTTACAAGCTCGCGCACTCGCAAACTTACCTCATAGGCCCTGTGAGAATTTGGTTACGTGCGCAGCGCGTGGCGAGAGCGTGCCATCAGTCGGCGTTTGGTCGTAAATTCGCAATTCGTAAATCCAGCACCCACTCATCGGGTGATACCGAACGGACCGAACTCTCGGACCTTTCTCTGCTTTTCTCGAAACGGTAGCAACGTGCGAATTTCGGCATCTTCTTCGTCACTAATCTACCTACCTATGATATTAAACTGATTTTTATTACAACTTCGAAAAATTTTTCTTACGTTATCATCAAAGTTAACGGCCCGTTTTTTTAATCTAAAATGCATAACTTTAACGTTACGCACCCCGAAAGTGACTTTCTTTCAGTCAATTTTCGAAAATTCTTCGCCAGAGAAAGATATGGTGCGTTCGTATTACGCCCCTCTAATGTTTCCGCATAAAAGACGGTGCATGTTTGGACAGGTCTGAGAGGCATTTGAAGCTTCGCAGGAAGTTTGAAGCCGCCTTTGCCGCAATTCGGTCGTTTTGTCGTAAATGGGCTAGACCGATTTCAGCAGACCACGCCGATTTCCCGAGCAAGTACGTTTTGGAAAATTCCTGCCCCCAAACGGTCAAGAAAAAGTGACCACCACTACGTTTCAGTTGGAAGGAGGTAAGGAAGATATCTTGTAAATGTGCATGGGCTGGTAAGTCGGGAAAATGTGGAAATCGACGAGATATATGCGCAGAAAGTATCTAGTATAGGAGCGGGGAGGGGGGCGCAAGATGTTCTCGCAGGATTTTTGACATATGTTGGAAAAAACTTGTCCGATTTGAATTTTGTCTCCACACAAGTAAAGCCCATAAAATGGAGATGTAACGACGCTAGTCACGTTTTATTCCATGCTTCAGTTATCCATAGATGAGGACGTAAAGTTGATGTAAACAAATTTATATGTTACGTAAATACGTCTAACGTTAACCTTATATCGTTACAGTACTAACGTTATAAGTATTATTGGGGAAACGGGCCTCTTTAGACACGTTAACGTTAGATTTCTGGCTTCCTGTCAGAATTTTGACTTAGTTGGGCTTAAAGTTAACAGATTTTAATTTTGTTTCCACCAAATTTAAGCCCTTGAAATGGACAAGTAACGAGAGTGGTCACGTATTGTCCCATGCTTTATTTTTGATCATTGGGAGCTTAAATTTCAAACAACTTGGCCTGTAGGGTCATGGGATTGACCTTTATAAATTTTCGCCCAAAACACTGTATTACATTTATTCCATGTACTTGGTTGCCGCATGGGGGTCTAGTCTAAGAAGGTGAAGAAGACGTCTGATATATTTGTGAAGGCGTGTTATTATCGAGGAAAGATTCGAAATTGTGGAGAACATCTGCAGACGAATTAACGTAAACTGATAACTATGGACTTTTTTCTTGCCACCAGCTTCTTGCAGTACATTTTGTATATTTCGGTTTCTACTGGACTGATGTTTTTATGAAATTATGCCTCATTTAAATTCTCGCTGTTACTATTTATTTTGTTGCTGTAACATCCATTGGCATAATACCGGCAGTAATACTTATACCGGCAAATGAAATAAACGATAAATTTTCGGTGATCCACTAGCGCAGCAACAGTTATTTCCGAGGTATGCACACTTCAGACATCCACGTATTTCACACATTTTCAAAAAGGCTTCGATAACAGGGCATTCCAAGACAACAAGGCCAAAAGTTTTCAGTTCATTTTCGGGGCGGGCGAGCTCGTCGTGGGTCGAACACACTGTCACGTTCATCGCAAGATTTTATAGATAATAATCACACGTGCTCACGGCACAAGACGAGCATGATTTAACAGCAATCTTGAATTTCTTTTGGTGACCTACAACTCGTGTAAAAGTGTGAAGAACCGTTGCATTATCGCCCGGATCTACGGCTGAATGGGTCAAATTGAACGTACGCCGCAATTTTCCCGCAATTTTTAATGCTACGCCAGCAGTCAAGTTTTACGCGGTTGTGACGGACCAAAATTAAGAGTCATTGCAGGAGAAAACCAGGCAAAACCAGGCAGAGGTCGGAAGATGAGGGTCGGCCAAATCAACTCAAACTTTTTATGTGGGATAGGTATGCGGAACTATGAACAGCCATATGATTAAAATCCTCCAGCTATTTTTCGTTATGGCGTTCTGGGGCCCCCCTCTGAGACCCTCCAAAATCAAACTTTTGATGACTGAAAATTACTAAAATTGCGATGGCTATTCTGATACTTCTGATTAAGATATGACAAAAAGTTTTATATTCCCATATTTCATGTGTTCTTGAGTTTTACTGGTAAAAGTTTGAAGATGAAGTATTGAAATTGAGAGGGTGTTACAGGGGGTTACCAGAACCAATGAAAACACAATTTTCAACTCTCTGAATTTCTGTGATCTTTCAGGGGCTTGTTCTCCGACACTCAGCAATTTAAATGAATGGTTTTAACTTTACTGGAGAGAGGAATATCTACTAATTGAAAATCAAGCGTCGTTTAATTGGGCCATGTATACCACAAGCCGTGAGCTTGGGTCTTTATGGGGATTTTCCAGGTTTTTGACTATGTTAAAACAGGTAATAACTGCTCACTACGGGGTAATGGACAGCAACGTTTTGGTGTCCCTGTGTAGGATCACTGCTTAATTGTCAAAAATGCTTCAACTAATTGCAAGTAATTTTTGGGGCTCTGTATGGGGGATATACGGCTACTTGAAAATGAATTTTGCAGGTTTTACCCTCATTTGTTGCTCTGTAAGTCCTCAAATAGTACATTCCTTACAGAATCATAATTATTATGTATTTACCATGTGGTACTTAATGAAAGAGGCTCTGCATGGGGGTTATCAGGTCTCCACGTACATGATATACTCAATAGGTCATTGCATCAGAAATCTTTGGCAGAAGCGAGAAGAACTGGGTCAGTAATCTTCTGCGCATACTTTGCATGTGAGATAGGTGGGTTGGTGAATTATAGATTAAGAGCCATCGAATTAAAAGTCCCATGTTCTTTTTAGTATGAAGTTATGGATCCCGATGGCTGCAGTAATTACGAAGGGCGATGAAGGCAAGTATGATGTGGAGTGTTTTGTCCACATTTTCAACAACTGCCGACAGGACTGGCATGGTCAGCTGTCTGTGCTATTCTGCAAAGTGTACTTCAGACCGTCAAGTTCAAGAATCTTTTACTAATAAAAGTGTTTTGAGATATTACACTGTGTTCCGCTGATTTTGTCTCTGCAAGCGATCGGTCAGAAAACTAGCATATCAGTTCTGCGCTTAGACTTCTCAGACCCTCAGGAGGCAAGGACATTTGTGACCGCAAGATAACATCAATGAAGACTCACATAATACGGTATGTCAATGAAAAACATGATGTTTTGACCTCTGAAGACATGAAAGAAGTGTGGCCTCCCATGGAGGCATAGAGGACTATAGAATTGCGGTGACACAAACAGATGAAGCAAGCTAAGAGCAGTGCAAGGCAAAAATGGGAAGATGTCAAGTAATAGAACAATTCTTGTTTGCAACTGATTGAGACATACTAGTACGAGTCTGGAGAGCCTTTGGTGTTGGGGTTGGAGAAGTAGTGAACTTTGCCACAGGTCCACAGATACATGACCTTCCAACCCTGACACAGCACCGTTTGGTACCCCACAGTCACAAACGAGTCACATCACAACATCGGCAGTTGGTCCAAGTCAGCGTTGTTCTGCTGCCCTGAGCCAGGATATATGACAGCCTTCAGCTCAGCCAACAAGCTAGAAGACGTTGGAGAACACTTTAAAGAACTAGAGCGGGAGTCCAACGTTACATACATTGTACAACAGAATACACAAGCAGTGGGCTCAAGCTGTGACTGGAATAGCTCATGGCTAGGGGTGGGTAACAATGGTCCATTTTGCTGAAAAAAATCTGTATTGTGTAGCATTCGACTCCCACTGGTGTTGTAAAAATCCTACATGGGTAACTACCTCTGTACGATTGACTGTAAAAGTTGGTAAAATTACTATAGAGTGTACTCTGCTTCGCTCTTTTTTATTTGCCTTGACCGATAACCCCGAAAACGTGTGAATGCCTGATCATGTAATCAGTTCATTTTCCAATTGGTCCAACATCCGGTCCACCGAATTTTTTCAGGTCCGTTTTTGCTGGACCGGTTCAATGAGAAAAACCGGTTTTGTACCGGTACCCAGCCCTACTCATGGCCCTGGCCCTGGATTGGGCGTCCTACCAAGTTGTCAATGAAGGCTGGGCAATCCGGACAAGGAAATGCTGCCAACGGATGTCAGACAAGTTGAAAACTTAGGCCTATCTGACTGACATTTTCAATCGGGGGGCTACGTCTGGGCAGAAAGCTGGTGCTTTGCAAGTGGCCCACGAGATGTGCACAGCACGTTAGGGAATCTGATGGCAAGCGGTTGTTCCAGCCCAGCGAGTGGCACACAGCCAAGCAGATTACAAGCTATTACAAACTTTCAGCAGCACAAAGACAGCAAGAAAGCACAGAATTTCTGGTCACCGACATGGAAGCGATAGATGAGGAAAGCGAGTGGCAGGCGCCGCAAAAAACAGTGTATACTTTAATTCTAAGTATTGGCTACAGTCATCCTGTCATGTTGTCATGTTAGAAGACATAAACTTGTGCAAACTCAGGCTAAAACAAAAGGTCTCAAATCAACAAAGCTTATAAAGCAACTGAAGTGCATAATCAGATCATTTCCATCTTCGCATTACAGGTTCTACTCTTTCATACAGGCATTTGAGAACATCCTATCCACATGTACATGTGCAAGTTGATTTGTAATTTGACAAAGTTTTGTAACATGATTTTTACAACTGTATAGAAACTCTGTACCAAACATGTGAATTTTTAGGCCTAGCCACAATCGTAATCTCTTACCCTTTGCAGGAAAAAAATCTATCAGACCCAGCTTATTGTACCAGTCCAAGAAAACTGAAAGTGTGCATTTGTGAATATGCATTTCAACAGTGCGTTTGTGTATTTTGCAGGCAGTATGCTCCATTGTAATAGGGTTCTATATGTAGGTTTCTCATAGACTTAATGTTTTAGTCTGTCCTTATGGTGATGAATAAATGAACAGTCAGGCATACTAACAAGCCATTGGTATACTTTTACACATCGTATTTTGTTAATAGCTAAAATTCTTTGTTAAGGTCATGTTTCTATGTTGAAGATTGCCAATCATAGTATGCGGTCACCCATGTGGCCTGCAGTGCAGTAAATAGTATGTGGAGTATAGAGATAACCCCCATGTAGATAATTTTTCATTATGTATCTTATAGGGAAAGCAGACTTTGTGAGGGATTAATTGACGTCTTAGAGATACTGAGATGTGTAAAAGCAGCTTAATTCCATTTCACACATACTGATATGCCCCATACAGAGCCCAAATGAATAGCAGTAAATAGTTATAGCTTTGTTTGACAGTTAAGAATTGTTCCTATACAGAAACACAAATAAATGACATAACTTACCCCATATTGAGCACTTACAGAGCAACAAATCCGGGTAAAACCAGTATATTTCATTTTCAAGTAGCCGTATATCCCCCATACAGAGCCCCAATAATTACTTGCAATTAGTTGAAGCATTTTTGACAATTAAGCAGTGATCCTACACAGGGACACCAAAAAGTTGCTGTCCATTACCCCGTAGTGAGCAGTTATTACCTGTTTTGACATAGTCAAAAACCTGGAAAATCCCCATAAAGACCCCCCGCTCACGGCTCGTAGTATACATGGCCCAATTAAACGACGCTTGATTTTCAATTAGTGGATATTCTTCTCTCCAGTAAAGGTAAAATCATTCATTTAAATTGCTGGGTGTTGGAGAACAAGCCCCTGAAAGATCACAGAAATTCAGAGAGTTGAAAATTGTGTTTTCATTGGTTCTGGTAACCCCCTGTAACACCCTCTCAATTTCAATACTTCATCTTCAAATTCTTATCAGTAAAACTCAAGAACACATGGAATATGGGAATATAAAATTTTTTTGTCATATCTTAATCAAAAGTATCAGAATAGCCATCGCAATTTTAGTAATTTTCAGTTATCAAAAGTTTGATTTTGGAGGGTCTCAGAGGGGGGCGCCAGAACGCCAGAACGAAAAATAGCTGGAGGGTTTTAATCAAATGGCTGTTCATAGTTACCCATACCTATCCCACATAAAAAGTTTGAGTTGATTTGGCCGACCCCCATCTTCCGACCTCTGCCTGGTTTTCTCCTGCAATGACTCTTAAATGAAAAGTCTTGTCAGTATACGCCCATTTTCTCATGACATTTTTTATGCTCATGCGGGTTTTTGTTTTGTGCAATTACTAACAGGAAAGGAAGGAACAACAGAGGATATATAAAGGTACATAGCGGCAGTTAATTGTGCCGTGTTTCGTTCTGCCGGTATTATTGCACCCCCTTCCAA
Source organism: Branchiostoma floridae (assembly GCF_000003815.2). Classification (NCBI taxonomy): domain Eukaryota; kingdom Metazoa; phylum Chordata; class Leptocardii; order Amphioxiformes; family Branchiostomatidae; genus Branchiostoma; species Branchiostoma floridae. The sequence continues at coordinate 33,775,355 of NC_049982.1, forward strand.
CCATGCGCCCGTTCTCCTTTCAATTCCGCGGTGTGTTCCAATTACGATATTATGTTTTTAGCAGGACAAGAGAGACCAAAAAAATATGCACAGAAGAAGTGGCAAAGGTAAGCTGTAACAGCAACATCTAACTGGAGAAAACGATGCGTTGATCATTTGCCAAA
>NC_049982.1:33775618-33779949 GCF_000003815.2 Branchiostoma floridae
ATGGATGTTAGTTTCTGTTTGGCGGTGGCTATAAGTTGGGCACCCCTTAACAACACTACACAGCAGTACTAAATCTGCAATATTCTATCATTCCAGGGAAAAGATCAACAAGAGCACAGTAACGGATGGCAAGATGCTGAAACCTGTTTGTGAGAACCACATTGATGATGAGTGTTTCAATATATAGGAAGGACAGCCACTTGCTACAGAATAAAAATAAGTATGTGTGGGTTGATCCCGTAAGGCTTCCGAACAAGAGCCATCCTGGATAGGATACCAGCATGATCAGGGTGCTACCCTCCTTCTCAGCCTTCCAAGAGTGCTGGCGGTTATTGTTGGGTAGAGGGCTGATTTAAGATTTTCAACATTTATGGGCCAGGTTTTTATGTCGTGAAGATCATGTTTGCGCCCGCTAGAACTTAGTAGAAGACCTGCAATCTTTCTGCATCCTCCTAAAGCAGTAAAGATTAAGGTTGTCTTTCAAAGGCCAATTAATGTTCCTGCAAAAAGTAATCCATGATGCCACCCACACGGTGTCGTGAGAAGCCAACCTCATGCACAAAGTATATGCGTGAATTGACACATGCCATCTTGCAAATGTTGGTCATATTTCTATAAATTGTGTGTCAATCTTTCATCACATGTGACTTTATAAAACTCTTTTTATCGTATATAGCTTAAGTGAATTTAACTGTCATAGATAAGAAGTAGTTTTTTTTAAGAAGACAAGTGAAGGTCAAGTTGAGATTCTGATTCGCCAGAATGTAAGATATTTTTTTCATTGCAATAAACACATGGCCATTATAGCGACTTCAATGGATATGCAAAGTAAGCAAATTTACGGAAGATTTGTTATTCAGGTACCAGAATTCTTTGTGTTTGAATTCAACTAACTCTGGCTGTTGTTGTATACTCGTAAGTTGCAAGTCACCACTCAAAGACAAAGGGGCCTGACATTTCCGCACATCCGTTGCAAATGGCTATAAACGTTTATTTGATAGGGCACTGAGGATGCCAAAAGATCGCATGCCTAGGCCATCTAGTGGGCGCAGAAACGTTCTTTACGGCATAAGAACCTGGTCCATAATGTTCACTCTCCCTCAATACGGGTTGACTCTTGTGGCAATACCTTATGATATCAAACATGCCTTTCAGCCTCAGAAAAATGGTGTTATGGCATGGCACCTAACCAACTGACAGCCAATCAGAGAAATGTCTTTGCGTGGTCCAAAGGCACCATATAAGGCACTTCATTAATATTCAAGAATCAAGAGCATGGTGACAGTACTGACATAAAGTAATACATTCGAAAATAGTTTCATCAGGTTGGTAGAATATAGGATGAAGGAGAATTCTTTGTACACAACCAGTGGGTACTTACATAGCTTACGTTTCGATGTCTCTCAGACACCTTCGTCAGAGCTTCTAACTGGAGTTCTGCTTCTCACCGCTATATGTAGCCGATGTAGGTGGCGCTTTTGCGGTGAGAAAACAATCCCAAACGTGGCTTAGTTTGTATCCCCCCTCGTCCCGGTTCATCACTGGGGTTGACTTTCTTATCCAGATGGCCTCCTTAATCCACCGTGCCCGCCTATTGTCTTCCCTGTCTATGACCTTCGCCCCCTCCCAGTCAATTACGCAATTGTTCCTGGCGATATGGTCTGTAACTGCCGACTTCTTTTCTTCTTTGAGCGCAAGTTTTTTCTGTGATCTTGTGTATCTTGTGGCATCTATGTTGTTGGCTTCTTTCTTGTGTTCTTCTAACCTTGTCCCAAAAGTCCTTCCTGTTTCACCAATATACACCTGATCACAGCTCTGGCACGGGATTCTGTACACACAGTCTGTTTTGGCTAAGTCCTCCTGTTTGTCCTTAGGATGCACTAACAGACTTCTCAGTGTTGTTTTGGGTTTGACTGCAGTAGCTATCCCGTGTTTCCGAAATACCCTTTCCAAAGGTTCCGTGACTCCTTTGATGTAAGGGATGGTCACCATACCTTTCGTCTTTTCCTGTTGTTTGGTGCTCAGTTCTTTCTGTTTAGGTCTCTTCTTCTGTTGTTCCACCTTGTTGAAGGCCCATTGGGGGTAGCCACAGCGTGTGAGGGCTCTCTTGACGTGTTGTGTTTCCTGTTCTTTGTCCTGGTCTTCAGTGGTGACGGTGTTGCATCGGTCCAACAGGGTACGGATTACTCCTAACTTTTGGTGCAGGGGGTGGTGGGACTGGAAGTTTAGGTATTGGTCCGTGTGCGTACTCTTCCTGTACACCAAAAGTTTCACTGTGCCATCCTCCTTACGCACTAGAAGGGTGTCAAGGAAAGGTAGTGTGCCTTCCTTCTCCTCTTCATACGTAAACTGTATGTTGCCGGTGGGGTCGATGCTGTTAAGGTGGTCTGTGAGCTCTTGCTGGGCTCCTCTCCTCACCACCTCTGCCACATCATCAACATACCTTTTCCATAACTTGGGCTTGCATGTGATGGGTGCTGTGGCAATGGCTTCTTGTTCTAGCCACTCCATAAACAAGTTGGCCAGTACTGGGATACCGGGCTCCCCATTGCTGTCCCAAATTTCTGCTGGTAGATGTTACCCCTGAAGGTGAAGTACGTGGTCGTGACGATGAAGGAAAGCAGCTCAATGATGTCATCTACCTCTAAGTTCGTCCGACTCTTCAGATCCCTATCCTCTTCTAGTCTTCTCTGTATGATGTTGAGAGTCTCTGGGATGGGGGTGTTCGTAAAGAGGGACACAACGTCATGTGACATGAATACATCATCCTGTTCAATCAATACAGTGGACATTTCTTCTGCCAGATGTTTCGAATTCTTAATATGGTGTACTGACTTGCCAACCAGAGGGGCTAGCAGGTCTGCAAGAGCTCTCGAAGTATTGTACCCTATCGATCCTGTGTAGTCAACTATGGGTCTTAAAGGGTTCCCCGGCTTGTGTATTTTTGGCGTACAATACATTCTCGGAACATTCTCTGCGGTGGGAAACAAGAATTTGTACTGATCTTCTGTGATTCTTTTCTTATCCTTAAGACGTTTCAAGATGCTCACAAGTTTCCTTTTATACTTCTGAGTAGGGTCGGACTGTAGCTTACCATACGTTCTTTCGTCTGCTAGCATATCACTCACCTTCTTCTCGTAATCTGATTTGTCCATAACAACCGTCGCCTTTCCCTTGTCCGCCGGAAGAACGAGTAAGTCCTTGTCCTTTCTCAGCTCTTTCAAGGCGTCTCTTTCTTGCTTGGTGATGTTATTCTTCGGGGGTTTCGCTGTTTTGAGGATGCCTGCGACTTCGGACCTCAACTGCTCCGCGCTGCTCAGAGGCAAGCCCGCACACGCACTCTCCGTCGCCACTACAAAGTCTTCTACGGGGAGCTTGTCGGGCGTCACCGCAAAGTTCAGTCCCTTCTGCAGCACCTTCGTCTGGCTGTCACTCAGAGACTTCCCGGAGATATTCACCACCCATTTCTTCAGCTGTGTGCCGGACAAATCGATATCGGAAGCTTGTTGTTGTTGTAAGTTGGCTTGTTGTAAGCGCTCGAACTTTCCAAGATGGCGGCTCCGCGTCACTTGGAATTCTCGTTCCCCGGATTTGATCACATGCAAACGCACGGCTTCCTGTAGATTTTCTGGAAGTTCCGCTTCTAGCTCTTCCGAAATCCGTTGTTGCTTTTCCTTGATGTTCAAAATTTTGTTGTTGACTACCCGTATCCTTTCCCGTACTAGCGCCTTTTCTGCCTTATGTATAATGTCCTTGGCGTTTCTTGTGCGTATGCCTGTCTTCAGTCGAAGGCTGGGAGGGGTGATGCTCTCGTCCTTGCATCGGAGATTGTAAACTAAATGGTTGCGATGCCGCGCTAATTTCTTCTGTTGGGACTCCAGTTCACGAATTTTCTTGACCGTTGTCTGTCCACATACTTGTCTTACTTCCGAAAATAGTTTCATCAGGTTGGTAGAATATAGGATGAAGGAGAATTCTTTGTACACAACCAGTGGGTACTTACATAGCTTACGTTTCGATGTCTATCAGACACCTTCGTCAGAGCTTCTAACTGGAGTTCTGCTGTTCGGAACCTTTGGAAAGGGTATTTCGGAAACACGGGATAGCTACTGCAGTCAAACCCAAAACAACACTGAGAAGTCTGTTAGTGCATCCTAAGGACAAACAGGAGGACTTAGCCAAAACAGACTGTGTGTACAGAATCCCGTGCCAGAGCTGTGATCAGGTGTATATTGGTGAAACAGGAAGGACTTTTGGGACAAGGTTAGAAGAACACAAGAAAGAAGCCAACAACATAGATGCCACAAGATACACAAGATCACAGAAAAGAC
>NC_049982.1:33780049-33813950 GCF_000003815.2 Branchiostoma floridae
GGGGTCGTGAACGTAAGCTTCTTATTCAATCCCCTTTCATGCTTGCTTTCTAGTACCGAAACAAAAATATGTATTAGATGGAATTCAGAATGTTAAATTAGAAGTGTTCTGTATGTATTTCAATGTCAGAAAATCACCAATATTGTGTAAAGTATACGTTGGCAGTCTGGTGATGCCACACTTCTTTGCTGCTTTATTGGTTAGCTACCAACCATCTTCTAATACACCGGTAACACATGTGCACAAATGACTTATGTTATATGTGATTTGTTATTAAATCAAAGTACATAAAAATCATGTCTTGAACATTAGATGCATAATGTGTTATGTTTAGAGTCCCCTTATGTTCACCAATAGTCCACATTTCACAAGAACTTTATGTTAAATGTATGTATTTGTCAATATTAATGCTATACTGTGTGTGTCAGATGTATCTTAAGTTGAAATATGTATATGTCACAGGGGAGATTGGAATCCAGGAGGATTCCGAATCCCCCTAGGGGAAATTGGAATTCTAATCTCCCCTAGGGGAAATTGGAATTCTACTTTGATTGATTGATTGATTTTATTTTGCACTTTAAAAAGTGATAACATACAGAAAATTATAGAAAATAACAGAACGTGCAGGGGGGGGAAGCCATGTGGCTTATACAAACTCTCCCCTCCGTCAAAATTTACAAATCATAATACAATTAAATGGGCATGAAGATTATACATCAAACAATAATAAACCAAGTGAAAATAATATAACCAAGTGATCATCATAACGTTACAATTGATCTTAACATAAAAAACTGAAATTAGACAAAACTAAACATGATCTACAGATCATAAAGAAATAGTCAAAAATCATACAATTAATCTGCAAGCAAAAACAAATAAAAGCAAATACAGAAAACCAAAGCAAGGGGTGCAAACAAACAGGTTAAAGTAGCACCAAATACACGGTATAATACTAATTGATAATTGAGCATAATATAATCAAAAGCAAGGAAAAAAACAAATCAGGAGTAAATAGTTGGCTTCTCTATAACGTTGTTTTTCATACATTTCTTGAAAATGGAAAGGGACTGACAACTTTGTAGGGAAAGACTTGGAGTGTTCCATATGGATGGGCCTCTAAACATTATAGTGAATTGTGTTAGGTTCGATTTTGTTTTAATAGGTCTAAGACTGTTTTGCTGCCTTGTACTGTGATTGTGAATATCTGAGTTGTACTTAAAAATGTCTTTATATAGGACTGGTAAGAAGGAATTTTTGTGAATAACTTTATGGACGAAAATGGCTGATTGTAATTTGTTTATGTCATATACTGTCAAAATCTTCAGATTGTGAAAAAAAGTTGCTGAGTTTGCTATAAAAGAGGCGTTTGATGCAATTCTAACAAAACGTTTTTGTAGTAGGTGCAGTGGTTTTATTGATGTAGTTTAAGTACTAGCACAGATAATATTGCAATATTCAATATGTTAAGTTATGCTGTTCATTTTGTCAAACTTTGAACTGGCTTCGATTGGAAAATGACCTCTTAAGTATGGAGTCACTAACTTATAACGACATATGCAAATGTAGCTTATTTACATATTGGTTACATTTGCATACCATCATATGATTATGAGTTAGTGACTCAAATGATTCAGTCTACTTTCCAAAACAATTTCATCCATTCTGATTATTGGTAAAATCAAAGATTGTCCTGGTAGAATTCTGGATTCTCCTCTATTACTAAATGTTTGAAAATGTGATGTTTAATGAGCTATAGTATAGGATAAGATGCTATTGTACACTATAGAGAAGTATTCTTAAAGGGGCATTCCACTCCACACGGGAGTGTTATTTTCCGATAGATATCAATTTTAGGAAGTGATAACTGCATACTACTTCACATTATACGATAAAGTACCCAGTTGCTCCACGTGCCTCAGAAGCCTTCAATGTTCTACTAAACTCCCCCAGTACCCTCTAATTGAATTATCCTATGGCTGATTACAATCCTTAACTTTTAGGTAAGCTTACAAACTAATTTCAGGTTCGCTAAGAAATCTCGTCTTGTTCTTGTATTCTTTGCTATCTTATGAGCAATTTGCCTTCTCTGTGTGCTTAGCGTACCTCATTTATTCCGAAAATATGTACGATAAACAAAGTGTCTATGCATATAGGGAATGCATGGGTAGGGTCTGTATGGGTTTAGTGAGTGTCATTATTGTTTTATAAAACACACATCACGAAATTCATCCCAAGGTGAATTCCACAAAATTTGGCTGATTATGTATTCATTGAACAGCCTTATGTCCCACACGGGATGAGGAGGATTAAGTAAGTAGTAATGTATTCATTGACACATTATCTATTGGAAAACAATACACCCTTTAACCTTTAACTGTCAGAAAAATAAGTGTTAGATATAAAGCATAAGATATGATTTATTCTTAGAAATAATTATAAATCCTTTGTTGCATTGTTTGAAACTTTGAATCCACTCCTGGTAGATTCAAAGATTGTCCTGGTAGAATTCCAATCTCTCCTAGGAGAATTCTGGATTCTCCTAGGAGAGATTGGAATTCCAGTAGAACACCAGAAGAATTCTAATCCCCCCTAGGGGAGATTGTAAATGTTCCTTGTCATTATATGTACAAAGTAAGTATATCATTTTGTTGTAAATTTGGCATACATGAAAGTAATATATGAAGTTTTATTGAAGAAAGTTATTGAGTGTGTGTCATCACTTTAATGATCATAGAGTAATGTTCAAGCCTTAGATGGCCCTCAAAATTCATAACTGTATCAAATAATGGAGTGCATTTTTGGCGACGCCCCAAGGGCTAGCCTGTTAGTATAGTATACGCTTCTGCGTAGTTGCATCATCCTTTTGTGGGGAGTAAATCGGGAAGGGAAGGGCTTGACGGATTGTCATGATATTTGGAATGTACATAGCTTTGGAGATACCTTACATAATTCAATACCAATCATGTAAATTAGTGGCCAATTTGCAAAATTAATGAGGACATTTTATAAATCCACGATATTAGGACACCCAAACATATGACATGTAACTGAAAAAGACAGAAATATCAAGTATGCAAAGCATTACCTAATTTGCATAATCAATGAGAAATTGATATAATAGCATGATTTTGAATGAGGATTTTATTCTTGTGCACAATGCTTCTGTTTTCCCCTTTGCTGTTCTGCTTCTGTTTAGTGTTACAAGATCGTGGGTGCAGTTAGAATTTGCCAAATTGTCGCCAAGTAGAAAAGATGACTGATATGATTTATGTGAAAAATGTATAATCAATGAAAAGGCCACTTGTCACTCACAAGAGAGTCTTCTTTGTTGACAGCAATGCAATACAAAAAATCCATAGTGCAAAATAATTGTCATACATGACGTAACAGTCAGAAAACGAATACTAGAACACACCTACAACAACAATCATTGATACTTATAAACAAGAAAACCGTCGCCATGGCAATAGTTTTAATTGCCACGCTTTTTGTTAATAATTTGCGGGAAATCCCGGTAAAATCGGCGTTTTGGCGACCAAAATATTGCCGAAAACAATTTACTGCATCATTTTCAAGGGTGTACACGAGGATCACTGGGTGTGACAGGCACACGACCGTGCAGTCAGCTCGTGACAAGGGGCCAAGAACGGAAATCGAAGGCTCGTGATGTGAGTACGAGAATACTAGTAGCGTTGTCCTCGTCAGTTTGTGTATGGGGAACATTTGAACCAGAAAATCGCTATGCTGTATACACGCGGCATGATACAGCGTTTTGCCCTCGGTGTTGGCACTTAGATACAAGAAACTATATAGGTTTGCATACTGGAAGTTTAACTGTTGAGTCATTTTCGAGTGACGCCCCACCATGCTATTTGTTGGCACATTGCAATGTGTCGTAGCTTATAGTCGATACTTCCACCCAACTCGTTGTTTGATTGACAGCTTAAATGAACAATATACTTTTTGCCTCTTTGAAATGTCGCAATAATATGATAAAGTTTGTGTATCTAAAATGGAACCTATACCATAACCCTATACCAACGACATGGCCTAGTTTCTTTCTTAGAACATCTTTCCCTTTCCCGGTAATTAGAAATCACTAGTTAACGTTTAAAATTGTAACGACCCCCCCCCCCCCCTCCCCTCCCTCCGTAAAATAAAAGCCCGACCAGAAGTCTGGAAATCTGCGTTTTATAACGAGTTCTTTCCGCATCGACAGGCTTTCAACAGCTTTAAAGCTTAATCCAGAAGGTTTTAGACAAAGAAAGAAAGCTTTTTCCCGTAAGGCTTACCCAGTTTGACGAAGAACTGGCCATCCCACAAACTTCTGGAACTTTCTGGCAATGTAGAGACTTGTGAGCGACCGAGGATGATGAAATTATGAACACTCTCAAAATGACCAAGGAGGTTATATTTACCCACCTCACTGAAATTACCGTCCAGCCGACAAGAAGCTGTGGTGACCGGTAGGCAGAGCCAAACGGGTATCTTAGATATGCCTGATGCCATTTTATGATGCCATTATGATGTCATTGATGTCAACTTGCTGTTACATTTTTGTAGCAAACCTTCCAAATTTTCTGGAAATACCTTTTTTTCCATGCCAGCCAATACAATCAAATTAATGACATGGTAATTACGTCATATTACGTTTCAATAGAGTTAAATGTCCAAAAATTGTTAGACATTATGTCTACATCATTCTCTGAAAGTTTAGTTTACTCAAGCAACTGGATATGATTTTGGAAACGGTCAGACGTTTCAGATAGTATCCAATATCTTTCGTCAGTGATACCGAAGTGATCTGGAAGAAATTCAAATAATTCAATAAGCTAGCTCCTGTTGTTTTAGTTACATGAGCTAAACGTTTTAACTTTATTCATAGTTAGGTTATAAAAGACCAAATTCTTCCAGATCACTTTTGTGTCCCTGACGAAAGATAGTGGATACTATCTGAAACGTCTGACCGTTTCCAAAATTATATCCAGTTGCTTGAGTCACTGCTTTTTGGCATATCTTATGACCTGGATGTCTAATCGTCATCGACGCATATGACAAATGCGTCGATGTTGGGGAGTTACAGTGGTAAGAAGGGGCGGGCCTCAAAAGTAGTCTATTCAAAAACTTTGGGACTAACATTAACCTCTTTGTCATCGACAGACTTATATCTAAATAAGAGGAGCTTGCCAAGATTTTGAAAAACTAAAGTAATGGATTTCAACAAAACAGGAAGAACAGTGAAGAACTTTCCCTTGGCGTAGAGAGTATCCAAATAACTAACTCATACACTTACCTAGGCTTGATTTTGTCCTCGTCATGAAGTTACTTATCAGCCAAAAAGCAATTGTCTTTAAAAGCACGCAAACCGCCATTAGCATTAAACCCCTCATTCGCACCTCACTGTCCCCAAATGCCCTACTTATATATAAATCTATGATACATGTATCAAGTCTATACTGTTGTATGCCTGTGAGATCTGGGGCAAAGACTTCTCAAATGACAAATGTCCTGTTGAAACAACCCGGAATCTTTTTTTGTAAAAACATCCTTGGTGTGCACAGGAATTCAGGTAATCAAGCATGTAGGGCAGAGCTTGGGATGTTCCCAACAGATATAGACAACGTTATATCCGTACGCGTAATAAGATACTGGCTAAGACTAAAACAACTGGACAGTTAGTTCCACACACCCCTTATAAGTGGACGCGCTACTCTGTCAAGAATACAATATGGGAAATAGTTACAAGAAAAACTGGCTACACCATGTTAAAGAAATAGTAGATAATACAGGCTATTCTTTCTTATGGAAAACAAAGTACCTTACATTAGACAATAAGAACACATGTACATTGTTAAAGAGAAGACTTACTGATATGTATGTTCAAACGCTTTCTCATCAACTGTCCCTAGATAACGGTAAGCTAAGATTTTTAAAAAGTGTTAAATCCGGATGCGCGATGGAAAATCATCTATATCAAAATGAGTTTAATGAAAGATCAGCCATATGTAAGATAAGAACAAGCGCACATCCGTTAGAGATAGAAAGGGGCCGCTATAAACAGCTCCCTGTCCACGAGAGATTGTGTACATATTGCTCAATGAATGCAGTGGAAAATGAAACACACTTTATCAGTCAGTGTACCCACTATGAAACCGAAAGAAACACATTATTTCAAACAGTTGTCACTATTTCAGCAAGCTTTTACCACCTAAGTGATCACCAAAAGACTATATTTCTTCTAAAACCACAAAACCCCACCATCATAGAGAACAGTTCATTAACCACTGCCTTCAAAGAAGAAGTCAAACCCGACAATAGTACCCATAGTACCACGTAGTTGATTAGACACTAGCTTTATGTATTACTCTATTTACTTCTCTTAGTTCTTGAGACTGTATTATGTAGTTAGCCCTCGGGCATGATTTTGCAAATAAATCATTATTATTCAAACTGCGCTAGAAGTCTATTAACACTGCGCTATAATTGGATTAATCCGCAATCTCCAACACTATATAAAAAGGGGGAAATACATATCCAGACTGCCCAGTTTTTGAAAATGGTTGTTTCCCCCACTGATTTGCAGGGATTTGTCCTTGCCACGCTACTCCGGATCCGGCACTTTCCCATAACTCATGAAGGATGATCCAATGATTGCGCAGTGCGAATAGTATTCTCATTGCCCCTGGATGGAGTGATTTTTGAAGGACACTTGAAGTTAACTTTATATGTAGTAACCATGCTTGAAATCTGCTTCGAAGGTACCCTTCGAAGCCCCAAACTACCTCCGTCAATCATACTGACATCTTCAGATGATAGTTATCAAGTATCAAAAAGGTCAGCAAAATGAAAGGGTTGGTTCTACAGATCAAAGATGCGGGGGACTGCTATTAAGACCCACCGATAGATAGATAGACTATGGCACGCAAAAATAGAAAACGTAATCTGTTTCCAACCATTCAAGCACATCAATCAGTCCATCCATTCTAAATGTAGGGGTGTCAGACTGACCGTTTGTAACGCATTAAGACCACACTGTTTTTAGAATATCGCGACAAGAAGAGGAGTCGTCCTTGTGCCTGGCATCCTGTAAGATAAGAAGTCTTCGTTCTTGAGAATGATGTGCCAATAATTATATTTCAGCCGTACCATATGTCTTTGTAATTATATTTCAGTCATACCACTGGTACGGTGAAATATATTGTCCTTGTAATTATATTTCAGCCATACCACAAGTATGGTGAATTATATTGTATTCGTTATGTTTCTTCGTCTTTCTTTCTCCTGTCAAATGTTCAAAGCGCGTCATCTCCGTCGTTCCTGGACCGAATGACTTGAAATTTGGCAGAAGGGTAGAGTTGGCCTATACCCTCGGGCGTTTTTTTTTGGCGACGCCTCAGGGGCGGAGGCATTCTACAGTATTACGATTGCTTTGAAAATATTCCAAAAATTGCACGAATGCATTCCCTAGGGAATTCGTTTTGAGGTAGCCTTTGCCTGTTTGGTCTTTTGTCGGAACAGAAATGGCCTTTGTTGCTTGGTATTTTACCGTCACATTACTGTTTCGGGCAATTTACTTCTTCCAGCACACAAAAAAAAACATTGTCATAATCAATGCATTAAGTATGTTTTTTTGTTTCTGGCAATTGAGATTTATATTACAACTCTCAATCGCTCTTTTGGTCTTTGAGAGAAATAGGAACACTATATTAAAGCTTTAATGTTTAAAGTACGTTTTTTTGTTTCACCTGTGAACACAGTAGTATTTTGATTTACTAAATCTAATCTGAAACAATTTGTATTTGCAAGATGTTTGTAGAAAGCAGAAAAGGCCATGACTGTCCACATTTTGAAGACTACTCATTTCCAAAACAAACGATCCACACAGTTGCCCATACCTTTTATTTCATCAACATACACATCATATATACTTTTACCATATCTCAAGACACAAACACATATATAAAATATATAAAAACCTGGCAGAACATGGCAAAGATGCGTCATTCTTATAACTTTGGATTTACTTCTATAACAATGACACTTGGTAATACATTAAAGCAAAACATTTCTTTTGTAATTCTGTTGACCGTATTATAAATTGTTTGCATGCTTACTAAATTCCTCGAACTATAGAGTCAAGCCTGACTACATGTGCATTGACTTCCGTTTCGTTGAGGTGATAGGTTGTGTTGCATTGTAAATATACGGTTACTATCAATCTGATTGCCGTCCAAGTTCAACTATTAATTTCTTGTGACGTTGCAGTTGTTGCCTTGTAGAACTGAAAGAAATAATATAGAACAGGTTAGGTATAGTTGACGGACACAAACATATTCCATGATCAATACGTCAACATGTATGAATCCCTATGAGTTTCTTTAGATTGCTTAGCTGTCAGATGTCTTTTTTCACATAATGAATAAATAAAGGTTCGAAAAAACGAAGTGCCCAGTGTAATAGATCAACCAACACCCAACATCCACTCATAGGTTTGTACTAGTTTTCAATGCTCCCGATGTTTGTGCATTGAAGCCCCCTTGTGCCTTCAAAGGTCAAGTTTAACCCACCATTCTGCCCACTGTTACCTCTATGACTTTGGATACTGAAACTATATGAGCAATAAGAACAATGGGGTAACAACCTCGCTGTTCAGGAAAACTGTTTGAACAACATCCGTCTGTGTAACATGTTCTCATGACAAGCTGTGGAATCTGGTTGGGCCATCTTCCCCTCCTTCATATGTTGTAATTCCTTGTGAGAGAAAAAAAGAAAGATTACAGTAATTGCATACCGCGTTTCTGTTTTGTTATAGGGCTGTACTGCTCAGGACAGTTCCTATCCGGACTTCTCGAAATGAATGATGTTACATTCTTCATAAATCACGATGAGTCATTGACGGATCTCTCTCTTTCTTCTTTATGAAAAATCTCACGGGTACTGGTCATTCCCATGCAGTTGCAAAAGAAACAATTGTGTACTGAGGATAGTACCTTCCGAAGGGATTTTCTTTCAAACTTTTCATTTGAAACATCATAGCTTTTCTCATATTTTGGCTAAAGATACCCCTTGGCGTTTAATTCAAAGATAAGTAACAAATGTCTTCGACTTCACCTTCGTGAGCACACGTGTGGTACTCAAGTTGGGCATTGAACAAACTATCTTATATAAGCCCTTCACAGAGGTCACAACGCATGTGCGGCGAAAGAATTATTATTCTAGGAAATATGTCAATGTACATAGAATAACAAAACTGAAATCATTTTGACTGTATATGTTTCACGAACCAGAATACTGTAACTCATACACATGGTTCTAAGGCTGTGGCCCTCATTCAAAATTAAATTCTTGCTATACAACAAGATAAACATGTTAACACTCAACATATAAAGAGGGGAATGTGGGCTCTGATATCTTTACTTACGCCCCTACATAATCAAATCCAATGACATATAACACAAAATTTCCTAAAGTGTAACTCCAGAAAATGTGACAAATTATATTTTGACGACAAATCCGTTTACAATAAATGCTCACTATGATAGCATCCATAGAATTATTTGGTATGCCCTATCCCTAGCATGCGGCTAAACATCTGCATAGCAGGTGTGCCCCCCCCCCTCCCCCCCATGACCTAGTGATTTATGAGTTAGCACGTGTTAAGTTACGCAGCTGGCCATGGGAAACAAAGGGAACAAAGACTTTCCCCCAACAGCATGCTATCCTGTCTAGTAAGCGGGAGTATGCATTGCACAGTTTCTCTTTTTAATTGGTCTAACTTAGGGGTGTCTGTGGTAAAATTCCTTGTCATGTCAGCCAAGAAGATGGTCTTTCAGTTAGCTCTAGAATTTTTAAGAAACAGAACAGTCTAGCAAGCAGACTAACCCTGGGTAGGTTCGTCGAGACAACTAGAACAATTAGAAACAACCACATAACGGATCCGTTAATAGTTTGGACAAGGATACGTAATATATGAAGCTGGAAAATGATGATCACTCACCTTTTGTGCTGTTCTGTGTCCGTCTGTCCCCAAGAAAACTCGGCCAAAGATTGCCTGAACTGTTGATAGACTAGACGCCTGATTACGTCTGCTCCCATCCAGTACGTCTGCTCCCATCACTGGAGGGTCTATTGTGTTCACTCAAAAGTTCTCGAATGCTCTTCCCTATCTCTGTGCTCCGCCTTTGGGTTGATCTGTCATGTAAACACCCAATAAGGTCCACCCTTCTCTCCTCCCACTTTTCCTCCCAACAAATAACGTCCACCCTGCTTTCCACAGAAATCTCCGCCCAGCTGTCTGTCCATCTGGTCATCAATCATTGCACTTTCTGTGGTACATTTGTAATTGATAACAGTACTAACACACAGCTATCTATATGTTGGTAACATTCTATGAACTTATTTGGAGACACGATTAGCTTTTACAATGTCTATAGCATCTGTACTCTTCCCGTTATCCTTTATTCATCAATATCCATGGAACAAATCTAGATAACACACAGCCACAGGAAAATATCATATACAGCAACTTTTCAAAAGAGTCACAAAAAGTAGGAAGTCTACGCTAGGTCCATGAACAATGGGACAAAATCTAATTTCCTTACACAAACTATTCCATGTGTTAGACGTTCTGTGCAGAAATTGTTCAGTTTTTAGCATTTGAATTTGTTCTGGGTTTCAGAGAGCGGATATTTTCTGACTTTGAAGATTTGGTCCGATAACAGTGACCTTGCATTGCGGGTAGTTTACATATTGACACTGATGGTTTGTTTTCATGACTCATGAAAATTCACTAAGTTTTCTGCTGGATCATGTCTTTCAAGTTTAATGGCACTAACGTTAGCATCTGCAGTAAACTGTAAAGAGTCTCTGGACCCGTCGGACCTGTCGCATCCAAGGGTGATCCTGGCCGCTGTGTTTTGTATCGCTTGAAACCTGAAGTTGTTACATACTTTTCTCAGATGTATCGGTACCCAGCCGTGTCAGTACCAGCTTAAATCAGTGCCACCTTCTGTCTGTGTGGATTGGAAGTGATTTACTCACTCTCAGCTCACTTGACCATACTGATATTGCACTTCTTTGCTGCATAGCCTATTTGAGATTCTAATGTAAGATTTAGATTTGTTTATGTAAAATTTGCGTCAACAATAACGTGACAGTGGGTCCAGTTGTACAGGTGGTGGTGCAAGTGAAACGTTTTCACAGATGTCCCCATGAACTCCCAGTACTAAGCTTGTCGGTGGGCACCTGTTTAACACTGTCCCCTGAGCTCGGGTTCCAGTTGTACAGGTGGTGCGAGTGTTATGATTTAACAGACACAGATGTCCCCACGGGCATGGTATACTGGAATGGGCTGTAATTCTTACCAGATGTCCTACAGCTGGTCTGGCAGTCTGTGCTTCGGGACTCTCAATGGGCTACTTTACCATTGTGACATTGTCAATCGGCCACGAGGTGATTAATCCCCTAATAAACCAACATTTTATCCATATGAAAATGAATTCCACTTCGTCGTGGATTATCATAGATATAATACGTTACGTCGTAAGTTATTAACATTTCTAGAATCAAGTAGATCAGATTTTAAGAGACTAGATGCTACAGACAGATTTTAATGTATATAAATATAAATTATCTTCAATGGTACAACGCAAAAATAGGCAAATATAAGAGACAGCTTTGTTATTAGAAAATATACTGGCACTCATGATAATTCCCGCTCGATTGAAATTTGATATCGAAATTTATGCTAGCATTCATTGTTATAGTAATTAGGATATTTAGTTTTACCCAATACCTTTATTTCACACTCTGTGTGATAGTTGCTGCCATGCATTCCACCGTGTACATTTAAGGTCATTCATTCATTCATTCATTCATTCATATACTGTCAAGGCACAGACAGTCCACATCAGAGACAAAGGGTGTCTATGACAGAATAGTCTTAATAAAACAAACAAACAAACAAACAAACAACTTTTCCATCGTAAACTTTCGTCGCCTGTGTTTTTATAAACACCATGCTTGTTTAATCTTTTTTTTTTCATAATTGCCTTCAAATTGATTTTACTGAGGTTTTTGGCTATTCTTATGTATATTTTTGCCACCTGTATCCTGGTATCACAGCCGAATGACCCGAAATTTGGTACCGAGGTGCCTTGATCATATGCCAACATAGATTCTATAACAGTTTTGGCTTTAAAATGCTTTAAAGTGCTTTGGAATTTTGCGATTTTCGGCCATTTTGTTTACAAAAAAATGACATTTTTGGCTCCTGTACCCTCGTTTACAACCAAATGACCTGAAATTTAGTAAAGGGGTGCTCTAGATATGTATTGAAATGACCCATGTATAATTTTGAAAATGATATATTTGAGGATTTTTCAAGTCATGTTGCAATGACCAAACGGGTTAACGACCTCGCCCCACCTCAAGACTGCAGGTGCAAGCCAGAACATTTGTATAACTTAATCTAACTTAAAGGTAGGTAACCGATCACTTAGCCTAAATCAATAACCTGATGATGATTCGGGAGCAAATCAGTGAGCCTGGTGTTTTCTGGAAGAGTCCATTCTCTTCTTCGCAAGCTCCGAAGAGAACTATGTTTTCCGACTATTTCACAGACAAGTACACACACCGTTAGGGTAGTGAGCTCACCGTCACGAGTACGGTCGGGCATTTATTGGTTCATCAGACTCAACAACAGGACAACATCTGTTTAACACATCGGTTCATCAGTGTTAACAACTTCTGTTTACACATTATTGGTCTCATATCTACTACCCCAAGCATGTCTTGCTACGAGGTGGCGACCGTTATCCTGGTTGCCAAATTGTTGCCATAACAATGTTGCAAAATCAATGACATGGCGATGAATAAGTAACGCAGATACCATCAGCCAAGAGGGAGAATAGCTCACAATGACGCTTACACAACCGCATGAACAACACAGCGACTTGGCTATATACAGCACTAAAAAGTCATGTCAGTAGGAAAGTTGCATACTTGCATGTCAAGCTTCAATTCATAACAGAACGTACACGAACTCAGCATGCGCCACATAGGGGCTCAACTTTACACACACATCTACTGAATCCCACAAGCAGTCACTCTGTGAGCACAAACAATAGCGTAAGGGTTTGATCTCTCTCAAGATTGCATAGAGACTAGGTTAAGATACAACTGAGTGCAAAAGCTATAGTAGAAACAGACCATACAGTATAATTGAGCGTCTTGAAGTCAGATAAGTGAGGGTAGGGTTGGGTGGGAAATATGACCGTACTCAGTGAAGGAGAAGCCACGAATGACCTACATGGGAGATGGGGGAAAGGTCAGAGGGTAAATGGGGTCAGAGGGGCATCAGGGTAGGGGGACACGTGACTTGTCTGCTCAGCCGTCGGAAAACTTGAATTCTTGTACGGACGGGTTCTTTTTTTTATTCATCTTTGGACTGGTGATTATTATGTAAAGTCTTTCAGTGGGAGTCTTTTTGGACTGGTCTACTTTGCAACTTTATATAGTGTTGGGGATGCGGATTAATCCAATTATAGTGCAGTGTGGATAGTGCATATATAGCTCCCAACAGAGCTCTAACAATTTCTTGAAGGTGACGAGAACCATGTATTTGTATTCACAGTGCGTAGAGCTGCTCGTTCAGAACTACCACCACGCTATGTTGTTTCTTTAGCAGAGCTCCTCCATAGATCTCTAACAATTTCTTGAGGGAGCCGTGAATCATGTTTTTGTTTTCACATTGCGTGGAGCAAGGTATACGGGGCTGGCAAGACCTCTCCGTATAGGCCTAAACATTTCTTCAATGTGACGTGAAGCATGTGTTTACATACGTCGATGTAGGTTAGATATCCAGGTAATAAGATATACCAAAAAGTAGTTACTTAAGCAACTGGATATGATTTTGGAAACGGTCAGACGTTTCGGATAGAATCCACTATCCTTTGTCAGTGAAGTTATCTGAAGGAAACAGGTCTTTTATACTCTAACTATGAATGAAGACAATATCAGATGTTCAATAGGAAACGTTGTAAGAAAATTCAGACTGAAGACCATTTGGATTCCAAAGAAAGCAAAGGTAAGGCAAAATCAAGCTGAAGACAATTTGGATTTCAAAGGATAGCAAGGCTAAGCCACAATGTACTATTGATGGTTGCCAAATGTACTATTGCTGTTGTTGTTTTTAATAATAAAAAAATGAATAAAATGAGAACAAAACACACACAAAAAAAGGCTAAGACACAGTTAATGCAAATGAGTCAATTAGCTCCTGTTGTTTTAGTTGGGAGCGCTATGTCCCAAGTGCCGGAAAGTTCCATACGTAGCCCCCCTTTTCTGTTGAGGATGGGATTGTATATTCTCTCATATATGGCCTCTCTAACTCCCCGTTCAAACCAGCGGGCTTCGCGGTCTAGGATGTCGGTGGACTGGATGTTGATAGCAGAGGAGTAGCCGTTGGCGCTGGGTTTGCAATATTCTTTGTACCTTGCCTTCAGTGGCCGACTAGTCTCACCAATGTATGAGTTGGTGCAGTTGGGTTCTTCACATTTGAGTCTGTAGATTACATTGGCCTTAGAACTTTTCTGTGGTCTGTTTTTTAGATGTACCAGTTTGTGTCGGAGGGTTGAGAGAGGTTTGAAGCTAGTGGCGATTTTGAAGTTCCGTCTGAGTTTTTCCGAAAATCTTTGGACATAAGAGATGGCAATGTTGGCTTTCTTTCTGTTGGTCAATGGTTTGCACGTTTACATTCATAGTGCGCGGAGCTAGCTCCGTGGAGCTGGAAGGTTGTACTAGCAATCTCCACGGAGGAGGTCAGGCCTCTACCATTGAGGTTGCTCGAGCAGCCCTATTGTCCTGCTACTGCTTCTACTGTCGTATTGAGGCCACCTGAGTCATTAGCACCCAATGTGACTATTTCAAGCGCCTCGCAATTCAGCCCCTGACTTCCAGGTGTGAGTGGAACATTAAATCTGTCCGGACCTGCAGCTTGTACTTTCAGTGTGTTACGCCATAAGGGGCTTTACAGGTACTGCAATACAAAAGCGTCACTTGAACTCAACAAACTAACTTGAAATAAGGATTTGAAGCATCATAAACTTTGACGCATCATTGACGTCATTAGCCTCTCGATTGGAATTTCTGTCGTCAGCGATCTGGATCTCTACCAGTAACTACCCAGACATATGTACCGGCATGCCTAATAAAGATAAAAGGTAATCCAGGGATAATGATAAAATTCCCATAACAAGTTAAAACAATTTGCATCATTACAAGCACCTGATAAAGCGGAAGCTGGAGGGAGGGGTTTGGTCAAACGAACACAGCTTCATCTTTGCCCCAAAACCTATCCTACACCTCAACCAAAACCGCAGCACTTTAACTTAAACCTATCCAGACTGAGTTCCATGAACACATACCTTTGCCAAATAAACCAGGTTTGTCATGCAGAAAGATGTCTGTAGACATACAAAATTTATTTTATATGTTATGTTAAGTCACACGAACTCTTACCAACTAGAGTTTGGTGACCTAATACCTCCATGAAATATTAAGAGCTTGTGTAAATTTTATGCCAATGACTTACAAGGGGGCCCAAAATCTAATCATTAGTCTGTGTAGGGAGGGTGGAGAGGTACATGTGTACGGGCGTATGTCACTGGAGTGTTGAACTTCTATTGTTGCAATATTTTAACGAAAGAAAGTTTGCAAGTTCTTGCCCGAGGACAAATTTCAACATGGAACATACAGAATACTAAACATACAGAAAATAAAAGACTTTGGTATAGATAACAATTGTGACAAGAAGAGACAAGTGGCTATTCTAGTAATGTTATGTACTGCTGAGAGCTACAATCTAAGTATATTGGGTTTGACTTCTTTCTGGAAGCAGTGGAAGATGACCCACTTTTCATCTGAATTAGCTCTGCCCCAAATCTCACAACCATATGATATAAAAGGTTTGATACATGTTCTAGATAGTTCGAGCTGAGTCTTTGGAGACAGAGTTGAATGCATGAAGGGTTTGAGACTGAAAATGGCTTTTAAAAGATTTTTGCGAGGACAGCTCAATTTGAGACCATGTACATGTAGTGAATGGGGAGATGACAGTGTACCTACCTTTCACTAGAATACTAAGAATAGAATAGTAGAGTAGAATACAGACTAAGACTGTTGTTATGCACATATGCCCTTCATTTTGGCATGACAAGCTGATCAGATGGCTTAAGGGTCAACTAACACATTGCAAGGTCTGACCTTTACACCTCTGAAGTATCAGGTTGCTCACAGCACTGACAGATCATAGGCCAGTCCAATCTAATGTCTTGGCTCAAGATTTTCCTGCTCTTATTAAATATGCAAATTAGCTTTTAATTTGCATAACTAGCTTCTTTTTATGAAAGTCTTTAATTAAGCTATCGTATCCAAAATCATGACGATTCGGCAACACGTTCATATTTGCCATTAATTATGCAAATAAGGTCATCATTTGCATAATTGATATCTATCGACATTTCTCTCTTTCCCAGCCACACATGTCACAAGTTTGAAAGTCCTAGCATGGCCTGAGGTGGACTTATAAACTTTCCTCATTAATTATACGAATGAGCTGCCCAATAAGTAGCATTCCATCACGCAGGTCATCACTCATACTATCTGCATACCAAAAATCATGATGATCCGTCAACACGTTCTCCAGTTATCCTCGTCCGAAGTTTGAGAGTAAGCCGGCGCCTGCAATTCCAAGAAAGCCGATAGGGGGCCCAAACTCGCAGCAATCACTCTCTGCCCCGAGGGCTCTCAACCGCTCAAAAATCACGACCGCAGCATGTCCAGAACACGAGATATCAAACATAGAGTTTCCGCTGCAGTACCTTAGCAAGCCGCTAGGGGATCCATTATCGACCTCCCCCTTAGTTTTCCCGACCCCTACCCACCTACCAAATATTAGCTGCATCCATTGAAGTTTTCTCGAGTTATGCTGTTCACGGACAGGGGACAAACACACAACCGAACCGAAAATATAACCTTAGCCATTCTGGCAAAGGTAACTAAGAAACTTAAATTTCTAACTTCACTCCCATGTATAGATTCTTTTTAAAAAAGAACAAGGTCATTTTCATGCAACGGACAGCCATTCGACCAATGATGGACTGCACATGCAACACATTTATTCCAGTTTAAACCATGGGCAAGTCATTTTTACAACTTTGTTAAGTTGATAGATTATTGCGAATTGACCACTCACAGCTGCATGGTCCGTTCTGTCTGATTACATTTGGGAATTTGAAGCTTTATCCGGGTCGAAATGGTTTCATACGACGCCACACCTTGGGCATTTGAGTACTGACAAGGTCATAGCCTCAGGTCCAAGGTCAAGCCATTTGAGAAGTTGAAGTGCAACGTTTTGTGTCCTCGAGGTTGTGCAGGATCTGACCTTAGATAAGATAGCATCATCATCGCCGGAAACCAAATGTGAAGAAGCCTGTCAACGAGCAATCATCAACCGCAATCCCCATGACATTTCATAGCCATTGGAATATGCCGAGTTAATACTGAAGACCGTTTGATGGACAAAGTTTGTTGACAGAGGCATCTTATTTGTAGAGGACTTGCTTGATATAAGTGGAAAACCCATACCATACAATGTTTTAGTTAAGAAATACGGTAAACTGTGCTCTGAAAATCCATACAATGGGTTAGTTTCTACATTATGTACATGGTCTTCGAGTAAAACCAAAAAAGGTTTCAACCACCTGCAAGTGTGTAGACCAATTTTAAAGAATTATGATTGGCTGAGAGGGGCAAAAATCAACAAAAAAACTTATGATCATGTTATGGAAAAAGAAATCTTAAGGATCGCGGATCGCGTGGCGCAGCGGCAGCATTTGTGCCTCGTAACCGAGAGGTTGCGGGTTCGAATCCGTCTGCGTGTCACCGATCTTGTGAAAGGCACTTTACACGGCTTTCCTCACTATACATCCATCGCGTAAAACAATCTTCATACGTACATTATAACAGCTAGGCGAAAAGATAGAACACAAATACAACACACCTAAAACGACAGTCATTAATTCTTATGAAAATGAAACTGTTGCCATGGCGATATTTTTTATTGCCACACTTATTAATACTAATAAGCTTAAAAGCTAAATAAAACTCCCTGGTGTTCTTGTGTGTGCTACGTTCCTGGGCCGGTGAAGGTCATAGCCGGTGCTAGTTCAGCCCGTCCCCGTTTGTTTTTCTTCTACGAGAGAAGCTTCTCCATGGATTTAAAAAAAAAAGAAATCATGAAGGTGACGAGAACTAAGTGTTTGCATTCATGAGTGCGTAGAGCCCGTTTCGTGGAGATGGAGGGCTGTACGAGCAACCTCCATGGAGGCCCTATCAATGGCCCTTTTAGCGTCAGTCGATCCGGTATGGAGGTAGGTTTGTTGCTCATCCCATGTTGTGTTTTGGGCAGGTTACCTGGCGGAGCCCATCCCTCTCCAGGCCCTTACAACACTGGTGTGGCCCCCTCACATGGTTTCGCCCACCTGCTGAGACGGTGTACCGGGGTGTGCGCTTGTATGACAGGAGCCAGCATGTGAGAGATTAAAGGGAGTGTTATTTCCCAATAGATAATGTATCAATGAATACATGATCAGCCGACCTTTTGTGGAATTCCACTTGTGGCGAATTACGCAACGTGTGTTTGTGAAACAATATGACACTCACTAAATCCATGCAGACCCTACCCATGTATTCCCTATACGTGTAGACACTTCCTTTATCTTGAATATTTTCGGCATAAATAAGGGGCGCTAAGCATACCACGAAGGTCAATTGTTCACAAGATATCAAAGAACACATATCTAGACGTGTTTTTCTTAGCGCCCCTGAAATTAGCTTTGTATCCTAACTTAAGTCAGGCACGTTGTATTCAGCCATAGGCTGAGATTGATTTAATTTAATTAGAGGGTACTTGGGGAGTTTTGTAGAAGACTGAATGCTTTTTGATGCGCGTGGGGCTAATGGGTTCTCTTTCGTGTAATGGTACATAGCATACATTTGTCACTTCTACAATTAATATCTATCGGAAACTAACAGTCCCGTCTGGAGTGGAATGCCCCTTTAAGGGATTGGTGTGAGGTCCAATGGTGCCTGTCCACACTACTGATGCAGCAGACAGGCTACCAAAGGTGCAATCAAGGTTCAGGGTGCAAGCCCGGTATCTTTGCTCATATAGAAAGATAAACAGATGCATTCTCCATTCATTTATTTTTCACATTTTATTTCTAGAACAAAATCAACCATATGGAAGTTGCCAAAAAACTTGTGTATATGACATGTAACCACTTCAATAAATTAATGATAAAGAATATCAATAAATACTTACTTAAAATATTGCACTCAAGCACGACAAGTAAATTACCCCAATCATTTCAATAGATATCAATGATACAATATGTGAACAAGATATAATTCAGAAACAATTTAGACATTGCAACGCAGTACTTAACATGGATAAACAATACATGGCACATTTCAACTGTAATACCGGTTGAGATATGTTGGCATCACTGCTGAGTATTTAGTGCAATAAATAGACATGGTAACATTTGAACAGTATTTTCAAGCAAAAATCCTTTTTTGTTTCATCTCTACACACTAAGGATACATATCTTCTGTAGCCTCGAATATCACACATGCAAAACATGCAACAGTATAAATACTATTATAATGACTAAATAGCAGCATCTTCATATGAAATTGATACGTCGTCAGTTAATTCTCTGTTGATTTCTTTCCAACGACACCAAGTTAATTCCACTTTGTTCTATTTTACCAAGGACGTTATAAAATATTTTACCTAGCTTCTCTAGCTGCCAAGGATATCATTGTGTGTAAACTAACTCAATCAAATGACATTTATCTATTCAAGTCTATTTCAAGTCATAATAGTAAAGGTTGTAGCACCTATTGATTCTGGTTTTCACATTGTAAAAATTACAATAATCATCAAAATAGTTTGGAGCTGATGACAGCTCGAAATGAGAGCTAACATTTTACATTTTCTGAACCCTATACAATAGGATTCATGTCAATGAAAGATATATGTTTTGATGCTTTTGAAGCATACGTCGTGTAATCACGTGACATCCACGTGGATTCTCGCGAGAATTTAGTGTTACTTATCTGCGGTACTTGGCAGTCAGGATCGTGAAGTCCCTGTGGACTCTGTAGACCAAGCTCTTGAACTCCCGAAGCACCACGCAATCTCGGATGGAGCGGGCGTACTCACCAGGAGGATCCTGTAGAGTGGTTGACATGATCTCAGAAACGTCGTCGGAAGATGTAAAGCCCAAAACGTTGTTCTGAAAAAAAAAATGTTTAAGATTAAGACTTGAAAGAAGTATATGCTGACATGTACGGTCAGATTCTCCTTTTAAGTGTAATCTAAGTCGGAGAAAATCAAAGTACGTCAGGTTGAAATTCGATAACTATCTGGTGTATTTGCAGATAGTGCCATAGGCAGGTACCAAAAACCATCGTTGTGTGCGTTTGGGACATTTTGTATTTCCTAACGAACAAGTGTATTTACGATGGAAAGCAAAAAATCTCCAGATATCGTGTTTAATCATTGAATTTGCAAGCATAGAATATTCGTATCTTAACACTGATTTCAACGATCAAATGCAGGAATAAGACCTTGTTGATGTTTTAGTATAGTGAAGCGGTGACTAACAATTCGTGATGGCACTGCAGTATGAAATGGACGGAAGATAAACTGGATTCGCATTAAGAGATATGGGTAAGATCTAGTCTTACTGTGACTACAATGGCTGTCATGAGCCCGTTGAGCTGGTGAATTGTCGCCTCCACCGTGTCAGCGGTGTCCGTATGACCGTCCTTGTCCAGTTCGTCTAGCTTTACCTCCTGTAGGTACAGACCGAATACCTGCAGGTCACGGCGAAGTCGCTGGAGGCGCTCTTCATCCTAGATAGGAAGGAACAATTGTTGTCTTGATTGTACAATGGCACAAACTTCGTTAAATACATGTATTTGAATGATACAGTTCACGCAGAGACTATTTGTGAGCCAAGAGCAATATAGTTCTAACTATTGATTCACGTCGTTGGGAGGGAGGGAGGTCCGGTGAAATTTTTAAAAAATCTTGACCTCTGAAACGCCATTGCTTGCATTTTGAGAGGGCAACAAGATCGAAAGGAAGAAAAGCTTTCGAAACCTACATAACTGATTCGTATTTTTTTCATGGCCCTCCCCCAACCCGTTTTTTTTTCATGGCCCTCCCCCAAGCCCACCATTTTTAAAATTCCCCACTCCCTGTACACAAGCCATTCCCCGGTAAATCTATCGCACGATCCCTAAGCGTAAGGGACTGTGTAACCTCCACTGGACACGGTTCAAAGAAGTTTACTATATAATTACACCACCGTCTGTCGTTCAGCCAAACAGTATGAGCTTACAAGAAAAGTCTCCAGCATGACGTCACATCCGTGTCAACGTCCTACAGTACTTTCAGTTTTGTCATGCATATTAACACGGAAGTGTTTGTGTGTTAGCCAGGGTACATGTACTGCATATGTGCGTTTTCATACCTCCATTGCTCTCCACTCAATCGTAGTCATTCTGATGTCGATGAGTTCTTCCCATGTGATTTGCTCGGCACAGTAACCAAAGTTGCCTTTGAATTCGTCCTCGATCTGTAGAAATAAAAACAAAACATATACAGTAAAAACTTAGCTCATGCCTAGCGTAGGTACTATGTAGATAGATAGAGAGATAAGATACTGGACGTTCGTCGAAATTCAAAATCGTTAATTTCGTAAGATTGCCTCGTGAAACTTGTGTAGGGGATTTTAACGTGTGTTACTACAACTGACTGAGAACAGTATTGACAAACCTCTATAATATGTGATCAAAACATTACGGGGTGTACGTTAATCGCTACCTTAGAGGTTTTGAACTTATGCCAAAAAATTGAAATAGGTAGCAGTATCAAATTAAGGAGAACAAATATAGGAGACAGGGTGTCAGGATAGTTTAGGATACTTACAAACGCATCGTAGGCGGCCGTTGCTTTTTCGTGTAGTCTCAAGGTTAGGGTTCGGGAGTTCATTAGCACTTCCAACGGAGTCTGCTTCGGGAAGTCGGAACTTGTAGCTGGGATGGGCCCTGCACTGGTCCCGCAAAACACCAGGAGTAGTACCACAGCTATCATCCTTGTCACATGAGCTTCTGTTAAATTGACGTCAAACTAGTAAATCTATGCACCATGTAAACGCAACGGCTAAAGACGTCAAAGGGTTTCAAAAATGATGCCGAAGGCTGCACTGCAAGAGGAATT
The DNA here is from genome assembly GCF_000003815.2 of Branchiostoma floridae. Taxonomy (NCBI): domain Eukaryota; kingdom Metazoa; phylum Chordata; class Leptocardii; order Amphioxiformes; family Branchiostomatidae; genus Branchiostoma; species Branchiostoma floridae. Next base: position 33,802,410 of record NC_049982.1, read on the forward strand.
GGCATAAAACGTTTTTGATATAGTTTGAAAAAAAATACTCACTTTTCAAGAGAGAAGAAAGAGCGTTGTTGAACGCTGCACCCATAGTATGTCTGGAGTAAGCTGTACGAAGATCTTCTCAGACAGAAGTTTTGAGAGTTGTTACGCTGCCCTCTTCTTTGAGGTCGCTTGGTTTCTTCAATGTTGAACATTTTTCTCGGCCTTTTTATGCAATGCAGATCAGTTGAGCTAAATTTAGTAACGCTTCCCAGATTAGCCAAGAGAAACTGCATACGTCAAATGACCGGATGGGGTTTTCCGGTGGAATTTTCATCCGTAACTTATTATCAACAGGGGATGGTGCTACTAGTAACACGTGGTCTTATTCATCAGTGACACTTTTCAAATCATCACGTTCTTCGAGTTCAGTACAGCGAAAGTATATTTCTCATTTACAGGTATACTATTCATTTTTACTTCCGGACGTTGACAACGAATGAGTAACTTCATTAATAAAGTTAATGTATAATGAAATGTTATCATCTTCACCATTTTCAGTGAGCTTTTTTGTTGTCACGCGCTTAATGCGCGCCTTTATGAAGAACGCCCACATATATTGTGAAGACCCGTATCCGCAGTGTATCCCAAAATAGGAACACTCACTCATTGAAATAAACAAGAACACGTACGTATACCTATAGCAACATTGTGCATATTCAAATCACGTGGGTGCGAAAGTGATAAGAATTATCTTGAATGCTGCACTTAAAAGGAATGAGGGTATTTTTATGAATACAAAGTATTAAGATGGATAAAGTTATCTTGAAGGTAGGAAAAGACAAAATTTGAATGAATCTATGCTAAATATTTATAGATAGTCCGTTTCTTTCTATAGATATGATACATGCTGGCAATCCACAGAGGCCGGATGGCGGCCCATACACTAACACATGACAAGCGAGGGGGTTTCCCAGGCCATTACGTCATGCTTTGTACACCGGAAGTATAAGGTCGCTGGTGGCCTGTGCCAGTGTGTGGCGGAAGTGAGCTGAGTGGCAGCCTCCGGGCCACTTTGCAGTCGTTAAACAGTTTATGATTCATGTCTGAGGTCTATGGAGTTATCATATGGAACACTAGGCTGGATTTAGCGAATGATAGGGGAATCTTTTCACATAAAAACCTTCCGATTATCCATAAACGTTGACAGATTTTGCCATTTCCTAAAAATTTCAAGTAAGTTCATGTAATACTTACCCCTGTCTATTAGTACTGGCGCGGTGTACAAGACAGGGCTGCGCGCTCGAAAAGTTTCAAGGGATTTGAATACAAAGTTCTGAGTGGTTTGCCACAGTATTCATGGCGTTGCACATGATACTAACGAATTGTCGGAAGATCCACACGTATCTTGTCCCACTGTTCTCTCTTTTAACCAAGGAGTGACTTAGCAAATTCCAGAGGCGCACTCCTCCCCGGGTTCACTATGCGCAGTCATGTCGTTGACGCAATGAAGTCCCGGGAAGTTGCACTGTACACATCCCGGCGACATCCCCGATTTGAATCACGGAAAATTCCAATTGCTTTTGTTGCAACCCAGACTTCCTGGTTCAGTGACCTCGGATTCATTAAGAGTTTCCTCCTAAACGGAAAGATCATACAGGAATGTTCCTATTTAAAAAGACTCCATTCAAATCAAGGGAACGAATGCGCAACGTTATCAGTCACTTGTATTACTTTCGTCTATCTATGTTTCGGCAGTGTTTGATCTTTCTGCAATATCTATTTATAGTATCTATCTGCAGCATCTATTTATCAACAGCATCTATCTAGATAGATGGATAGTGTCCATACATACATGTATACAGAACTATCTACAGTATCTATCTAGATGGATAGTGTCCATACATACATGGATACAGAATCTATCTACAGTATCTATCTAGATAGATAGTGTCCATACATACATGGATACAGAATCTATCTACAGTATCTATCTAGATAGATAGTGTCCATACATACATGGATACAGAATCTATCTACAGTATCTATCTAGATAGATAGTGTCCATACATATATGGATACAGAATCTATCTACAGTATCTATCTAGATGTCTGTCTGTCTGTCTGTCTGTCTGTCTGTCCGTCCGTCCGTCCTTCTGTCTGTCCGTCTGTCTGTCTGTCTGTCCGTCCGCCCGTCCGACTGCCTGTCTGTCTGTCTGTCTGTCTGTATGTCTGTCTGTCGTCCGGCCGCCCGCCTGTTTGTCTGTCTGTCTGTCTGTCCGTCTGTCTGTCTGTCTGTCTGTCTGTGTACAAGATAATTCAAGAATGGTTGAATGGTCGTGTTGCGAACTTCTTAGGGGAAATGAAGATCGCGAACGGCACGATGCGGTAGGCACGACTTCAGGGAAGCCAGGCGGCTAGGTAAAAGCTGTACGACACTTTGGAAAGTTTGGGAAATAAGTTGTGATAATATGATACCTATTCGACGTTTAAAAAACTTATGTGATGGGCACAACACGATTGAGGAGATGATCTCGGGAAACGAATGTCAAGAAACTCATTTTGTGGGAGCGGGCGTTAAGAACCATACATACACGACCGTGACGGTAGTTCTTTTACTCAAGTTCGCAGTTTTACCCTGAACGTCAAGAATCAGACTTTCATCAACAAACTATAAGATCTACAAATCATACTTAAGCATGGTAAATAATTCCGCGAATACTTCTCCAATACCAGTATTCAATCCCTACTATGTAACATTTTCGCTGCTCAATTGAAAGTATTCTCGAGAACAAAACCTTCCTGTGGATGAGATGTACCGACACTTCTCAGCATAATCGTGGTGGCTTACAGCCTTTCGGCATGGTCAGTTTAGCAGTAAGTTTAGTTATTCTGGTGTATGTATGTATGTATGTATGTGTGTTTGAGTTTCTAAAATCCATCTCAAACTAGAACATCTTTGTGTAAACAACAACGTAACTGTACACTGGTGGATCTCCTAGGATTGACTAAGACTAGGGTGGGCTAATGATGAAAATATGCTTAAAATTAGTTTGACACATCTTTCATATGAAGGTTTTGTTGTAGAAAATATTCTAAAATTTGGAGCCGAACTGTTGCATACTGGCCATGGATTTCTAAATCTCACGCAATGGTAACGTTAGTGGTAAGAGAACTGGAATGGCTACAGTATATGTTCCCGACTAGAATTTTGGATTATCTTTCCGCCACGTCTCCTACATTAAGTTATTTAACCTGGATAACATTCTCACCATTATAGATTCAATTATCATGGCATAGAAGTCCCTGAATCAATTTGGGGAAGTCAGCAATTATTCATTTGTTCGAACTAAAGCACTGAAATGTTCTATAGAATCGTGCATACTGGCAGCTATTTCCAATCATGCTTTTAGATTTCAACTTCCTAATACCCCTGTCACATTAGGCGAAAATCGATCGGACGACGATTCTGCGGCAATCGCCCGAGCCTCGCTTATAATGATAACTTTATTGCACAACAATTGTACAAGGTACAGAGTATGACTTAGATGTGGCAGGGATAGTTTTCAGGTGAAAATACCCTCTGTCGATCTTTAATATGGCCGATCTTTACGAAGCCGTCGAAGGACCATTTGGACAAAACCTGTTTTAGCGAAGAATATTTGTGCTCACAGCGAAGGGGCTGCATGCTCGGCGAAAGAGCTGTGTGCTCACAGCGAAAGAGCTGTGTGCACGCAGCAAAGGGGCTGCGTGCTCAGCAAACGAGCTGTGTGCTTACAGCAAATAGGCTGTGTGCTCGGCGAAGTGCCTGTGTGCTCACAGCGAAAGAGCTGTGTGCTCACAGCGAACGGGCTGCGTGCTCACAGCGAACGGGCTGCGTGCTCGGCGAACGAGCTGTGTGCTGTGTGCTCGGCGAAGGAGCTGTGTGCTCACAGCGAAAGGGCTTTGGGCACCAGGTTGAAGCTGGTCGCTGATTGGTAGCCGCCGATCCAGCCGCCGATTCGTCATTAAACAAAACAAAACATAGCATCCCATTCAGACGCCCATTCGAAGAAAGTAAAAATTCCTAATTTCCTTTAAAAGCTTAAATGGATATCAAGAACTACTGGATATTGTCTATTACCACCCAATATATAAACATAGATAATAACAGAAAATATTATATCAACGATTAAGCACGAATAATAGGCCCAATCGGCTGCCAACTTTAGCCTGGCTTTTAGATAGCGCATATCTAAAAGTGAATTTAGATAGCGCATATCCTAACCTATTCAAAACAAGTATCAAATCTTACGGCCCGGATCTAATTAATGAACTAGAGGGGAACTATCTAATTTACTAATAGCTATAGGAAATATGAAATACCCAAGCAAAGGAGGTGCTAAAATCGGCTGCCATACGGCTTGTAGAGCAAACTGCTACTTATCTAAACGCGGACCGTTAACTTTTAAGACGAATTTAGATAGCGCATACCCTAAGGTATTCAATCCAAGTATCAAATCTTACGGACCGGATTTAATTGATAAACTAGAGTTGAAGCAGTTTGGTCTATAGGAAATCGGCACTGAGCTCCAGTTCATTAATTAAATCCGGCCCGGAAGATTAGATATTTGTATCAAATACGACAGGTATGAGCTATCTAAATTGCACTTAAAAGTTCATGGCCAACGTTTAGGTAAGGGCCAAATTGCTCTATAGGCCGTATGGCAGCCGATTTTAGCGCCCCTTTTCTTAAATGGGTATATCCTATTAGATAATTCCTTCAAGTTTTTTAAATAAATCCGGTCCGTAAGATTTGATACTTGTTTTGAATACATTAGGATATACGCTATCTAATTTCGTCTTAAAAATTCACGGGCCACGTTTAGATAAATAGCAGATTGCTCTACAAGCCGTATGGCAGCCGATTTTAGACCGTGAAGTTTGCCGATGATTGGGCCTATTAGTTGTGCTTAATCGTTGATATAATACTTTCTGTTATTATTCATGTTTACATATACATATATTGGGTGGTAATAGACAACATCCAGCAGTTCTTGATATCCATTTGAGCACACAGCTCCTTTGCTAAAACAGGTTTTGTCCCAATGGTCCTTCGTAGATCTTCCATCGATACGCCCGAAGATCGTGGATAATGTGACAGGGGTATAAATAAACTTCAGAATAAGCATTAGAACGGGCATTTTCATTCCATTTCCAAAATTAGCGCAATCCAATTCTTGAAATTAAAAAAAATCTAAAATTGGTTTGCGCGTTTATTTTGTAACTTTTGATTGATTTCAAAATATCATTTTCAATAACCAGGATTGCACAGTTTTAGTTTCTCTTAGATTAAGATTTTGCTCGGTATATTTCTTTTTGTGAAGTTTGCTTCTCAATGAGGTACTTTTGTTTTCCCATTATGAAGTACACGAAGAAACCATGCGGTAAATATATCGTGGACAATTAGATGACAACACCTGGTAACGTTACGATGAACACACAGAAAACTGTCATCGAAAGTTTTCCTGTTTTTTCGTAATCTTAACGTTACGTATATTCTTTCTACACGTTTACACCTGATCTAACCACGAAAGTAAAAAAGGGAAACTCTAACAATCATAGCGACAATTCTACTTCAGGAAATAAATGAACGCTACTTCCTGTCGATTTCAAATTTGCTTTAAATTTTGTTATACCTGCCAACCTGCCTGACAGGTCAAAGTAAGCTCAAATCAATGACCAATCTACTTAAAAGTTTCTTATGTGGATGTTAGGAAATAGGCACTTCTTCCTGCCAACTTATATGCATAGTGAGTCCAAGTCCTTAAACCCTGCATACGTAAACTGAACGCTTTTCGTAATGTTAAATAATCCAACTACCGCTCGTGAATTGGGACTTTAATGTATATGGTATTGAATGCGTTGGAATTCCAGAGATGACTGGTAAATACCTCATACCATTGGATCACTCCCCGTGAGCTACGAACGGTATGTGATGGTGTTGTAAAAATCTTGGGGAAAACCACGAAGACCTTTTTTTTTCTCTCCAGAGTTTCACACCGTCATCCGACACTGGAGTTGCCATCTTTTGTTAAGCCTCCACATAAAAACCGAGCAAATCAACCAGGCAGGCAAAATAGTCGCCACAAACAGCGGATCTGGAGAAGACAACTTTTGTAGTGGACAATCTAAGAAAGATCATTTTACGCCTTCAGTTCCAGTATTCAATGAAGCAGGTAAGAAACTGTTTTATAGAGTTAAATTTTACCCGTTTGTTTATTTTGTAATGGAATCTCTGCACCCGCTAATTCGTTAATAGTGAGAATTGAACTTTTATGTTAAAACTTATATTGTAGATATTCTAGAAAATATATATTTTACATTGATATATTCATTTCAAAGTACTTTTATATATATTTTACTGTAATGCCTGATGCACTTTTAATCATATCTTTACTGCTTGTCTGTGTTGTTTTACAAGTACATGATGATGAAAATGATCGCATTCACCGTGGCGCTTCTCCTGACGCCAGGCGGGTGCAGTGCAGGCCCCGTCCCGACCACCCAAGCTCTGCTGCTGACCCCGTTAGAAACGATCATGAACGCCCGGACTCTCGCCGCTAGAGTGTACGAAAGGGCATCAGATGCCTACGATACCTTTGTAAGAGCTTTTTCGTTGCTTATAACCCGTTCCTCTACATCTTAAAGATTATGATTTGTTGTAGTGAGTTTATGCCTGTGTAGTTTAACGTTGAATCCTAATATAACGTTATAGGACGATTCTTCTGTCATAAACGTCAAAATTCATGAGGAAGCGACACGTTTCCCCCACTTCACTTCCTCTTTTGACACACTTCACCAGCTAATTCGTCACCTAGTCATGATCAATGAAGCTTACACTCATTTTTTCATTTTCATTCTACACTCTAAGTAGCGGTTGGTGAGAAGACTGAAATCTTTATCATATGCCCCGTTTTCTTTCAGTTGGCCCCCAAAGGTCAATCTTTCCACCAACCTGCGCTATTGGAGTAGGCCAAACCTGCACCAGCGTACTTCCTTGTTTTGTTGAACATTACTTACTGCTATCAGACCACTTGATCTGCGTGAGACTCAGTTAATATGTATCAGTTGCCAAACTTATCTCTACGATACAAGGGGGCATACATGCCAACTGTACCGCGGAGGCTTTGAGAACTCAACTATGACGCAAAGCAACTACGTGGTCTTTTGTTATTCAAATGAGGCTGTGCACACCTCAAGCATGCCACACAAAAACCTGCCCTTGCTCTCTGACCCAGCGTTAAGGTTAATCTTTGCCTGTATACATTTGATAGATTCAGGACGAATTCGGCGGCGATTCTGGATTCTGTGTGGAGGATATAACTTGGAACGAACTCTTCAGTGTTCGAATCCCAACCCTGGAGTGGAGAAACTTTGGGGTAGGTAGAATTCAGCAAGGTTTTCGTTCACTTCCGGGTTGTTGCATGTGTGCTATTTTTATCGGTTTATGAACGGATGTGATTTCGGGACACTTCTTCCACATTCTTCCATATATGGTAGTGACAGAGTGTCTGAAGTCTAGGACATGTTTACTTTACGTCCTGGTCAACATTTACGTAATTGGAATAGCTGCTCAGACTATCGGATAAAGTAGCCTGTATTACGCGACTTTTATGGAACATTGGCCTCAAATCTTTTCTAGCTGACATACGTTTGTGAGGAAATTTGGGCAGAAGCCTAAGTATGTATACTTTTCTCAAACTTTATTCACAGAAGGACATGCTGCGTTAAACACAGGTCGGTCATAACCGAACACTTAATAAATGTCCTGTGACATTTGTATACTTGAAGAATTGAACATGGATGTAAAGAAAACGTCCACATTTCTAAGCCATCGTTTGGAAGAAATATTCTCTGTTCTGATATTTCCATCACGATTGACTTCCATTGTGCTAGGTTGTCCTACTTGGTACGTATGTTTAGGTAGCGTATACGTATACAACTGCACATTGTGCTAGGTTTCTCCATTTGGTATGTGCATGTATGTTTCGGTAGTGCATACGTAGACAAGTGTACATTAACACAGCGCACAAAGCACTGTGATAACAAAGTGTGTTAACAACTGAGTCAAGAATGCCGTTAGCCTACATATTTTCAGCCTGTATTTTGTGAAGAATTTTCTTATTTATTTGCGGTTCCTCTCCATATATCCGCTTGGCTTTGTTTCTAACTGTTTCACCGTGTGAAGTTAATATCAAGGGCATTATATATGTAATCTATCTTGACAAAAGTACAACGACTTTATTCAGGTCTTCTACATCTATACCTACATATAAACAAGTGGATACAGACATGATGACAAACAGCATTGCGTTTAACACGTTTTCACCACTAGCTCTAGGGTCTAATTCTTTATCATATGTACCCATTTCTACACGGTAAGGGTTTTCTGCTCATAGAATATGATGATCTATAGGATGGAATGTATTGAATTCTTTATAAGGTTATATAATGCTCACGGCTTTATTACCTAACTTTACCCATCAAGGATGAGGAGCGCCTCCAGCGGCTTCGCCGTGATCTGCAGTTGTTCGGACTGTTCTTGGACGAAGTCCTGCTGGACGAACAGGATAAGCAGGGCCACACAGACACCGCTGACAAGGTGCAGCAGACTATTCACCAGCTCGACGGGCTGATGGTAGCCATAGCCATTGCGGTAAGATACGTATCAGCATTTCTACATTACACAATGTATACAGCAGTAGTAACTTAAGTAGAATCTTCCACTTGAAACCCAAACATCTCCCACATTATCCTCCTTCAAAGTAGTTTTCTTCAAAGGTAATTTTTGAAGTGCTTCTTTGTCAAATAACGACAGATTTTAAGTATTTCTTTCTACTCTCCCCACAGAACGACGCCATGGGCTTCATCCCTCCTACCGACGTCACCGAGATCATGTCGGACAGCTTGCGGGACCCAGCCACCGAGTCCGCCCGCGCCATCCGCGACTGCGTGGTGCTGAGAGACTTCAAGACCCTGGTCGAGAGGGGCCACAGAGACTTCACCCTGCTCAGCCGAAAATACAGTTAAACGTTGTCACTTTATTTACTTAAACTTGTTACCTGAGAAATCACGCGAAAGTCGTGTGAATATAATTAGCCCTGTTTATGCCCTGTTTATGGAGAAACTACGTGAATGTCACGTGACCGCAGGTTAACCTGCTCTAGAAGAAGTCACGAATAAGTAACATGACGCCTTAACCTGTTCCGATAAAAACTTCACGTGAACGTCACGTGATTATGATGTATGCTTTGAAAGCATTGAAATAAGTTGTATGATAAGAATCCTTTTGGGATTGGAATAGTTGGCTCCCATTGCGAGCTCTTAGCTCTTCATGTAACGTTACGGATTGCAAATTTGCTTGTAATTAGAATTCTATGTGAAATCAAAGAAGAATATTGATTTACCGTGGCCGACAAGTACAAGTTTCTGAATCAGAGGTGCTGCGCAGCTGAAGCAGAAACCCTTACTTGTCGGCCAAGATTAGCATGACAGTTCTGTTCTTCATTTAAGCCTAGGTTACATATAGCCGAATTTAGCTCCCGACTCTCTCCTGACTATGGTTAGGAGTGATTCGGGAGCTAAGTCGGCTGTAGCCGGCTAGGGTTCGGCTGAGTCGGCTGGCGTTTGGCTGAGTCGGCTGGTGTTCGGCTGCGCCATCCACATGTTTTGAAATGTTCAAAACATTCGACTCTGAACGGCGGGTCTGGAATGGGTTGGTTGTCGGTCGGCTGGTGTTCGGCTGGTGTTCGGGAGTAAGTCAGCAGTCAAATTCAAATATTAACCACGCCATAAGCACTGCTGACTTACTCCCAGCTTGTTTCCAACCTACTTACAATTCAACCCCCAAATCATAGACAAATCTCTGTTAGCTCAATCCCAAGCAAAATGACTATTAGGCGAATCACCCCCGAACTTCACACGACCGACATCCAGCCCAAAACAAAAAGAACCATAAATGCCGTATTAGAGCTATCTGTGATCCAAATTTGATCTCTTGGTAATGTTTACAAAATAGAAGAAAGGACTACCAGTATTTTGATTAAAAACAAAAATGGCCTCTTTTTTGAAAGTCGCTGATTATGTCCATTTCAAGTCGTGAGAGGGTCTGCAATCGGCTGGGAATCAGGAGTGATTCGGTAGTCTGCGGCAAGAGGTCGGGATGATTGGGAATAGGTTATTGTCACAATTGTCACAATGTCAATACTGTTACAATGTCATTCACCAACACAGATGAAAGTTTCATGCTAAGATGGGAATAGGTTAGATAGCATTCGGGACACAGTTGGGAGTAAGTCATTTACTCGACGGGACATGTTCGGCGCTTAAAGACAGGCGTGGCCTAAACTGGTCAGACTGCTCCCGAACACCAGCCGACCTGAGTCGGCTAAGGGTCGGCTGGTGTTCGGGAGCTAAATTAGGCTATGTGTAACCTGGGCTTTAGATATACAAACAATCAATAGATTCATGGTACGATGAAAGGAAACAAAATTTGGTAATCTTTATATAATAATCACCAGGTGTATTTTGCCAGCCAGTAGGTACCCATTATGAGTAATGAGGCTGATTAACGTGGTCGAGGCACCTCCTCGAGCACGGGACCCCCGTTTTACGTCCCTCCCGGAAGACGATTTCGTGGAAAGCTTCGTGAGGCTACAGCAATCCGGACGTCCTTGGTTGGTCTCCCATCCAAGCACTGTCCGGACCGTCGCGTTGCTTAACTTCCGAGATCGAGGGATCGGGTGTACCAACGCGCCACACATAGAGTAAAATCATTGGGCAAAGAAAGTATAGAAATTTTATATTGAGACCAATGTTGAGTAGATTGATTTTGCTTTAGGCCACAGCAAGTAAATTTTATGGATGACGTCCTATGCCGAGTGCAAAAATAATAAGATAAAAAAAATCAAGTTGGGTAAAGAAAACAAGATGGCTAAATATTCAAAATAAACACCATAAGTGTCGTAACAAGATTTGAATTGACAAAACGTGACACAACTACAAGGTTTTTCATTCCTGTATTAAAGAAGTGAACTACTGTAGTAAAAGTGGCCCTTTTGCAAGTATCCAACAAGTTTAACTTCTGCAACTATAGTCTTGGCGGTGTACCGAAAGTGCGAAAAGGAACGAAAAGGAACGAAAAGGAACGAAAAGGAACGAAAAGGAACGAAAAGGAACGAAAAGGAACGAAAAGGAACGAAAAGGAGCGAAAAGGAACGAAAAGATCGGATAGGAACGAAGTATGAAGCAACTTGAAATAAAATCAATGGTAATGTAAGGCAACGGTAAACTGTGATCGGCAAATGCATATGAAACGGGCTTTACTTTGGCATTTTGCGGCTTCCTCCACGAAATTCCTATAGCCCCAATGGTTCAATGGAGGAATGGATATTGATGAGACCTATCTATGCATATCTATGCTCATGTACTTGTTAATGTGGTTATAACATTCCTTAGAATATCCATATTACATTTATATTATAAAATTTCACAAGAAGAAATGGATTATGTCGAGAACGATTG
>NC_049982.1:33814722-33816826 GCF_000003815.2 Branchiostoma floridae
TTTAGTCCTTACTTTCTTATCTCAGTTCCGTTTCTTTGTATTTCGCAGATCTTCAAAGAATAATTTAGCCACACAAAAACAACAGCCTGAAACAGCGGTGTAAAAATAAAACACGTTTCATATGCTTCTAACGCCCGCAGTACCGATTCCTTATATTCTCATTGATTTTGTTTAAGTTTGCTTCATACTCCGTTCCTTTTCGTTCCTTTTCGTTCCTTTTCGTTCCTTTTCGTTCCTTTTCGTTCCTTTTCGTTCCTTTTCGTTCCTTTTCGTTCCTTTTCGTTCCTTTTCGTTCCTTTTCGTTCCTTTTCGCACTTTCGGTAGACCCAGTCTTGGCTACCTCCTTAGTGTCACTTCTACCACGTACCAGTATGATTAGTAGGCTACAACACATGTTTGCCTATTTTGGTCTATCTAACCATTCTTGAAGAGGAAAAATTCTTTATTTTTCTGAAGTCAGGCGAAAATTAATGAGCTCGTCGATGTCATCCATAGAATTTACGTGCTATGTAGATATATTAACAAGCAATAGGCGTTGTAACTAATACTAACTACGACTACGACTCATGCTACAAAAACGGTTTATTATCTATAGAGCAAAATCATTTTGGCAACATTGATCTCCAGGAAAGTATATAACTTGATGTCAAGACTAATGTAGAGTAGATACACAGGCTGTATTGGGTTACAGGACAACGGCGTTTGTTTCTCGTACGTAATGAAATACTGTAAAAGTTATAGTAAATTCTGACAATTGATACAGCGAATGTGCATGGGCATCGTCTTGTAACAATATGGAACAATATAACTATTCAGACTTGTTGTCTTTTTTTTTCAAAAAGCCAATGCTTTTTAGAGGATCTCATATCAAAAATGCTGTTTTTAACACAACAACTGTTACCACACTAGAAAATACCAGCCTTTCTAGGAGAACACGATTACTTGTAGATAATAAATTTTTTTAAATCATTTGAACTGAGATAAGCAAACCTGATAATCACCATATTCCCATGATACGTTACTGGGTAAAGACTATGCTATATATGTCGTCGGGACGCCAAGGCCCAGCCATCCGCGGGCGACATTCTTGACAGGCCGCCCACTAAAGTACTGGTACTCTTACCCTGAACGGGAACACGCCGGAATCACAAATCCTCCGGGGCACGTGCGCAGTGCTCTCGGCCACTGTTTCTTCCTTTCATCGCTACCTTTCCGACATATGTTACTGTATCTTTGTATGGAGAGATCCCCGCCTTTTTTTAAAGTAAGCTCAAAGGCAATGGTAACGCAACGATATCGGTAAAGGTGCACTCTCACTGCACTTGGGGCACGCTTGCGGCATTGCTGCGTTCGAAAACGGAAACCTTTACGGAACCTAGAGGCACCCCCGCGAAACCTAGAGGTGCCGCAAACAAACCTAGAGGTGGCGGTTGCAAGCTCGACGATTTTTGGAAAGTTGAAAAATAACGCAAGTGGCAAGATGCCGCAACAGTGCCGCAACAGTGCCGCAACAGTGCCGCAACAGTGCCCCAACAGTGCCCCAACAGTGCCCCAACAGTGCCCCAACAATGCCCCAACAGTGCCCCAAGCATCAAAAGTTAGCATCCTTTTATCACTGAAAAGCTATTTTGGATGCATCTCTTATCATTTTACCGTCTTTGATTCAGTTGAACAACACTGCGGTTTCCACAAAACTTGGACAGAACTATACCTGCTACTCGGACAGAACTATACCTGCTACAGCTCGGCACTGACTGAACTCTCCCTCACATCACTGTCTCAGAGACGTCATGACCTATGCAGTTCTTATGCTCGTTCACTGTATAGATTCCCGACCTACAGGGACTGGTTCCCTCCCTGTCAGAAGGAGATTACTGGCAGAAATACACGTTCAGCCAACAAACTGCAGGTCCCCAGAGCCAACACCTCTCGTTTAAGGAAAAGTCCAATATACTATATGGTCTCACTACTCAATGACGACATTGTATGAACTATGTGTTTCTACCTTCCCAGTTTGTAAATAAGTCTGCGTAATGATGTGATTATTGATGTACATATGTATATAGTTGGAACAGTTTTTAAGCCATTTTTAACTGTGAACAAG
>NC_049982.1:33817297-33846099 GCF_000003815.2 Branchiostoma floridae
TTTCATTTGAGAAATTTGAAAATTGTTGAATAAACCTATAAACATACATCACTTCACATACATGGTGCAAGTACACATAATCAATCGAGTCAAATCTGGTATATGGTTAGTGTCCGTTCATTGGGGTCCTTTCTTTTACTGTAAAAGTTTTTAAGGTTATTTACAAAATCTGTAACATGTAATTCATCATCATAAGGGAAATACTTTCATTACGTATCTTATTTTGGGCCATTTTCATCATTTTCCAGTGATTTTTCATAAAATGACAAGGCTGCGATTTCCAATAACATGTTCATTTAGTCTAGAGACGCAACAGTGCCGCACGTCAGTGAGAGAGCAAGAGAAAATCGGCGAAATTAACAGTGAACGAACCCAGCAATGCCGCAAGCGTGCCCCACGTGCAGTGAGAGTGCACCTAAAAGCGCTGCACGTTAACCATAGCCTCTACCAGGCTCCGTGGATCGGTAGAATCATTATCCTCACCACGAAGAAACGTACTCTTCTGGTCGGCTAACTCCCCTAGCGTACTATTGACTCTATTTGTCCAATTTCTACAATTAGACCACCGATCCACGAAGCCTGGTAGAGGCTACGTTAAACAGGCAGCCACCGCCTTAGCCCAAGCAGCACAGCCTTAGCCCAAGTAGCACAGGAAAAGACAACACATAAAAAACATAGGTGGGTTCTCAGGGCGGTTTTAATAGTGAACAGTAGCGGAGACAGGTTGTTTCGCAGCAATCATCGTCATCATCAGCCCCATAGATTTTTTATCAGCCGCACAGCAACAACTGTCATGCTGACTCAACATGCTTTTCGTCCCCTGGCGGCGCCTATCTCCTCTCCGGGACATGGTGAATGATGTAAATCACCGTGTGGCTGACACGAGAAAGAGTTTCGCCAGGCCTCCATCCGGGTGATTTGTAGTGAATCACCAATTCCAGACAGAATTGTTTGCTCCATCGCAAAACGCACCATCGCACGTGTGGTGGGTTCTTTAGCGTGCTTGAGGTGTGGCTCTCCCCAAACACGGGACCTCAATCTAACGTCCTATCCGAGGGACGGCCCTTGCCGAAGCTAGATACTCATTTTCACCTGAGTCAAGTGAGGAAAGTCGTGTAAAGTGCCTTTCCCAAGGGCACAATATCGGTGACACGGCAGGATTCGAACTCGAGACCTCTCGGTCCCGAGCCAAATAAGCTGCCGCTGCGCCATGCGGTCTCTTTCGCAGCAATGTCAGTTTGCAAACGTCAGTTCGCAACAAGGCAAGTCGTTTCGCAACAGGTACAAGTCGTTTCGCAACATTTGAATTTTATTAATCTTGAAAGCCTATTAGTATTAGAAATCCTAACATAATTATGCTATAATTATACCGCGTAAAAATCTGGGAATCACACTGGGAATTGGCACATGGAATGTCAGAACACTTAACGCTCAACAATTGGAATATGAGCTGACGATCTATAGATGGGATATTATAGGAATAGCTGAGGCAAGATTAACAGGCACAAGCGAACTAGTCACTGATGAAGGGCACACTGTTTACTATAGTGGTCATGAACGTCTACATCAACAGGGTACTGCGATAATGGTACATAAGAAGATCAAGGCGGCCGTAATCGAGTTCCACCCTGTTTCAAGTCGACTTATGGTACTACGTTTTAAATCCACTCCATTTAATCTCACTGTGTTACAGGCGTATGCGCCAACGGCAGAAGCCTCCAGTACAGATCTGGATAACTTCTATGATGACTTAACCCAAACAATGCAAAGAGTTCACAAGAAGGATATAACCATACTACAAGGAGATTTCAACGCAAAAATAGGCACAGATGCCCACAAGGATTGGAAAGGGACAGTGGGTAAGCATGGACTGGGCAAGACAAATGACAGTGGCCTACGTTTACTAGAGTTTGCTAGGTACCATAGCCTAGCTATAGTAAACACCTATCCACGACACAAAACCAGCAGGAAGGCAACTTGGCACTCGCCAGGTGGCAAAACCCACAACATGATAGTACATCCTCATAGGGAAAAGACACTTGAGTAGCCTAAACCTAGCACAAACCCGCACCTTCCCAGGTGCGGATGTTGGGAGCGATCATGACTTAATAATGACAACACTAACAGTCAGTCTGAAGACACCGCATAAAAGGGAAAACGCAAGAACACGCTATGACACAGAAAAACTTAAGGACCCAAGCATTCCACTTCCTCTTCCCTTGCCTCTTCCCTCATGACCTCAATGAAAAGCGGCCTGCAGGCTGATTTGAGCTTTCATGAATAAATAAAGGTTCAAACAAACAAACAAAACAATTCTTGCTGCATTCCAGGAGGACGTGGAAGCAGATTTCACCCCTACTGCCGACAGCATTGCAGAGGACAAACTCGCGACTGAAGCAGAAACAAATCTGAAAGCTGCGGCAGAAAGCATACTAGGGAAAGCACGGCGAACAAAACATCCATGGATATCAGCTGAAGTCCTCCAAAAGTGCGACGACAGAAGGGAAAGGAAAAAGGTTAGATTCAAAACACGACAAAAGAACAATGAGTATCAGAATGCAAACCGGGAAGTTAAACGGGCCATTAGAGAGGCAAAGGAAGTATGGATACGCCAGGAGTGCAGTAAGATAGAAGAGGGCATACAGAACAACAACACTAAGCAAGCATACCAGACTTTGAAGACACTGACTCAGAAGACGGTAAACAGAAACACAGGCATCGAGGACGACGAAGGTAACTTATTAACTACAAAAATTAAAGTTAGACATAACAAGACGCTGGAAAGAGTACTGTCATGAGTTGTACAATTACCAGCTGACAGCAGAACAAGACGTACTGGAAGAACTGAAAGCACACACATGACAACTACAAGAAGAAGATGACCCTGATATCCTTGAAGCAGAAGTGATCTCAGCCATCAAAACCTTAAAACTAGGAAAGTCACCCGGCATTGACAACATACCTGCAGAGTTACTGAAAGCTGGAGGTGACCCCCAGTGGTCAAGGTGTACACTAAAATATGTAACCATGTATACAAAACAGGGGACTGGCCAGAGGACTGGACAACTTCTATTGACATACCGCTCCCAAAGAAAGGAAACCTAAAGAACTGCCAGAACTATCGCACTATCAGCCTGATCTCGCACCCAAGTAAAATTCTTCTAAAGATCATCCTAAAGCGGCTTCAACCACAAGCTGAACAGATCCTCGCAGAAGAACAGGCCGGATTTAGGAAAGGCAGGTCCTGCGCTGAGCAGATCTTCAATCTACGTATTATCTGTGAGAAGTACAGGGAACTTGGGAAACCAGTGTACCACACATTTGTTGACTACAAGAAGTGCTTTGATAGGGTATGGCAGAACGGACTTTGGGCAGTAATGCGACGCTTCAACATAAGTCGGGGCATCATTAACTCCATTGAAGTACTCTACAAAGCGTCACAAAGCATAGTCATGATAGGCGACGAGTTCAGCGAATGCTTCCCAACGTCAGTAGGAGTGCGGCAATGGTGCCTGCTGTCACCAACACTCTGCAACATCTTCTTGGAGAACATCATGAGAGAAGCCTTGCTACCACTAGAGTCACCGGTCAAACTCGCAGGTCTCATCATCAACCACCTACAATTTGCCGATGATGTTGACATGATCGATGGCTGTAAACAAGACCAACAAACTCACTTTAGCTGCCTGGACTCTACCAGTAGGAGATACGGTATGGAAGTCAGCCTAGAGAAGACCAAGTGCGTAGTGACTG
Source organism: Branchiostoma floridae (assembly GCF_000003815.2). Classification (NCBI taxonomy): domain Eukaryota; kingdom Metazoa; phylum Chordata; class Leptocardii; order Amphioxiformes; family Branchiostomatidae; genus Branchiostoma; species Branchiostoma floridae. The sequence goes on from NC_049982.1 coordinate 33,821,051, forward strand.
GCCCGTCAGACACAGTACAGGTTACAGTGAGAGGCACTGACCTAGAACAGGTTAGTGAATTTACATACCTGGGATCCCTTCAGACAGAGGACTGTAGCTCAGTGAGAGAGATAAAGGTCAGAATAGCTAAGGCAACTTCCGTATTGTCAAGGTTAAAACACTTCTGGAATAGCCATAACATTTCCCCGCAAACAAAAATCCATCTACTACGCTCCCTTGTGTTATCAGTCTTCCTATATGGAGCTGAGGCATGGACTTTAAACGCTGAGATTGTGAAACGGATTAATGCATTCGAGATGAACTGCTACCGAAGACTACTCCGGGTCCACTGGTCATCGCACACCACAAACAGAGAAGTCATGCAGCGTGTTAATGCCCTGGTAGGCCCGTGTCCCAGTTTCCTTTCGCTTGTGAAAAGAAGAAGCTACAGTGGATTTGGCCATGCTACAAGAGCAAAGGTCACTCTGACTCACACTATACTGCAAGGAAGGGCGGAGGGTGTAAGACCTAGGGAACATCCACGACGGACTTGGACTAGTGACCTGAAAGAATGGTCGGGACAAACAGCTAGAAACCCTGGCTGAAGATAGAAGATGGAAAACTTACGTTGATGGCATTGCTGCCCCTACGGCCGGTGAGGCTATGGGACCGGTGAGGTGAGGTAAAAATCTAACCGGCTGCGAAAGACAACCCCGGCTGAGGAACATGGGGCCGCATGGACCTGACAGCCCGGTGATTTTCATACGCTAGGCGGTACAGTTCCATACGCGGCGTACACAGGGACCGTAAGGACTGGGGACTAAAAAGTATATCCATTTCAATGCTGGATCTGCTAAGCGTATGGATTGCGGTACTCGACCATTTACGAACTGACGTTTGCGAACCGACATTGTCGCGAAATAACCTGTAACGTCCGTAGCTTTTGAGAAATTATGTTTGTTTTTACCATTTTATCAGACTGTAAATGTCATATCATGTACAAAGACTTCAGGATCATCGTGATGTTCTTTATGAATTGGTGAGGGACAATCTGAACTTCTTTCAGCCGAAATCGGACCTCAGATCAGTAGACAACAATGGCGCCCAAAGTGCTGCTCAGATACTCCGCGGAGTTCATGAAGCACCTCGAAAACTGCACATCAAGAACAACTCCACAACTGAAAATGACGTTACTAGAGATTGGAATAATTAGGGGATCATGCCGGCCGAGAGGAACGAAGGCGGGTAGGAACTTTATTCGCAATACTGACACCATGCGGGTTTTTCAATGATATTTGTAATATTTTAGAATTAATGTCATATAATTCTAAATTGTTATTAATATTAATCAATATTTTGAAAAAAAGGAAATGCAGAAATGCCATGTTTTAGAATTAGTTTTGATGATTTGCAAACATTTCTAAAGTTACCATCGAAAGATATCATTTTTAAGCATAAATTCTAATAATAAAAAGGTTTGCATCAACATTACAAATATTTCGAAATTAAGAATGCCCCCTGTAAGGAACGCTATTCCTCCCAAGGTCTTTTTTTGGGGGGGGTCTGGCAGTGGACCGCCGACAGGGCATGAAGTCACTCTGGCGTGACACATCTGTGGTCATCAGGCCAGAGTTTACTAACAGGCGGGCGACATGTTACAAACTAAAAACAATCATTTTTTTCTACACAAAAAGGGCCAACAAACATTGCAAACAATCAGGAAGTAACAACAGCAAGAACGAAAAGTTACAACATTCGTTTAATCCATGCCAAATTAGCCCGAAATTTGACACAGTTCAGCGGGTGTATCATCTGTCAAATAGCACAAGTTTGGCATCAAAGAGACCATTTGGCTTCTAATTTACGCTGTTCTTTTGCAATGGTGAATTATAAACTGAAAGGCAGTGTTATATCATAGAGATATCATAGAGGGGCTATATTACTCACGAAATCAGGAAAATTCTGGAGAAAAACATTGAGAATGGACTTCTGTCGCATGTTTTCCCTAGGCCCTGTACATTGTCTACCGCTGCAGGGAGAGTCTATTTTGTGTGTAGGGGGAAATGTTGTTGGGAGTACCTCAAACTGATTGAAAATGATCAGGGATCTGCTACTCTATATTTGACAGAAGTAACACAACAATACTATACTATAGATACTTCCATCGTAGCCTCAAATTGTAATTTCTATCAGCAGATTCTGTAGGTAAATGCTTTTTCTACCCATTCCCCCTCAATCAACTCTCCCGGGCGGCTATGCGGGCAGCCATGCGGTCTGCCGCGGTACATGCGTGAAGTTTGTGTGGCCTTCGGAGAACAAAATTCACCAGAGGACTTTATCTAAATCAACAATACGTCTTCTGAAAGGTTTCTCTGTTCGGTGATAGGCGTGTGTAATTTGCCAGTGGCGTACAGTCCCCCGGCAGGTTTGTTCAAGTCGTCTGTCTGTGTCAGTTACAAGTGCCGACATGCACATATCCGTACCATGGGGAGGGTAACAGTTACAATTTCTGTTCTTTCTGTAACGTTACTTTCCCGGGGATTTTGGTAATTTTTGCTAGGGTAGAGAATCTAAGCGATCCCAAGAGACTAGAATGTTTGTTTCTAGGTAGCGTTAGACTGTGCCGGGGCCTCGCCCGACCCACTCACGACGGGGTGTCCGCGCTCTGCCCGGCCACGTCTATTTTTGGATGTGACTGATCAACACACAGCAGGTCTTTTACGGCTCATTAACCAGGATTAGAAAAAATGGTGCAGATTTCGAAATTTAGACTGTGCGATGTAGCTAATCTTTAGAAAGTATTGGGTATATTGTTCTCAGTGCTATGAATTTTCCGAATATTCCATTGACCACGGAGAAACATTTAGAAAGTGTAAACAAGTTTCAAAATGTTTTGAAGTCATCAAATATTATTATGAATCATTACAAAGATTTAAACTATATTCTAAACAGTGGCAACAAACACACGCACGGTGTCTTGGAATCGACTCTATCTCCATGAAATACTCTGATTATGCAAATGACTTGCACATCTGCATAATTTATGCTTGGTTATGTACATCTTAAAATAACTTACACAGGTCACAATGTTGACAATTCAATCATTTACTACATGTACTTATGTCACTCATATTGATTATACAAATAGGGACTTATTTGCAGAATTGAATGCCTGTGGGTACGTCCACAGCGACTAACAGTTTTCATCTGTAGCGTTATGTACTGTCTACCCACCTCCACAATCACCACATGAAGTTCTACTCGTCGAACATCTAATCACAGCGTTGGATCAGCTTCGCACAACGTACCCTGATATCGGCTTTCTTGGAGACTTTAATCATGTCAATATCTCATTTTCTACAATGTGCCCGAGGAACCATATCATCTGAGGAACCTCAACGTACTGAAAAACTGCTGACCCAGATTCTTTATTTAAGCATAACGCCAAACTTCCTGAGAATGTTTTTTAAAAAGGTTTCAGCGAGTCTACCCCGAGAATGCGCGACCGCGACCAATAATCGCCAAATTTGTGTGGTTTTTAATCGAGAGCTGGTAAGAGGAGCGGCCAGAAATCTGAAAGGCATGAACTTTGGTATCGCAAAGGATTTTTAAGACAGATACGATACAGGATACAGGAAGAAATTCATGCGAGTTAAGAGCAGCACGGGACGCGCAGCTGCCAAAGCTCGCCACTCTAACTTGAATCAGCTGTACATTGATGGTGTTCTATACAACTGACCAGAAAGCAATAAATAGACCGTATGCTACTTCTGAGAATGTTGAATAGTACTGAACATCGCCTCCGAACTTGTTATTTTTTGTGTATCATTCATTGTCTTATGTGTATAAACCACGGATTCAGGTGGAACGGATAACCTGATTACCATGTGTAAAATGGTTGACTTGCTAATTGAATTGTCTCTCGTTGCTGTTTTAACCACACTCTACTCTCCACGTCCCAATTTGAAAAACAGAGCAGGATAGCCACCATGATAAACAAAAACGTATAATTGAGTCATACCATGCCAAGTATCTAGTATATGAGCACAGCTCCATCGGTAATATAATCACTCTACTTGATATGGAGGTTTCGACGCATGTGAAATGTAGTTATTGATGGTGATTGCTGGGGGTGGTGACACATGACTTTTGTTTTTTTCAAGCTTATAGTATTAGCTGAAGTCCTAACAGGCAACGGAGAATTTGTCCAACAGTGTTTGTAGCTTGTGCACAGAGTGAGCTTCTAGTGCAGCATCTGCAATTATATAGAAAATCTCTGATGAGTATCTCACGTATTATGGTTTTTATTTTAAGTCGAAAATCTTCCAATCCGATCTTGTGTGGAGATAGAAATACGCAGCCCTCCTTTCATACCCGTGTGGAAGGACTGGATCATTCTGAGACGTTTAGGGACCTTCGATCTTGGCAAGGATTTTAAAATGGCCATATCTGCTGACAAGATCAAATGCCCCATATCTGTTTGTGATTGTCCTTGACTATGCACTAAGGACGGCTGCGGGGGGTAGGGAGGAAGAACTTGGTCTGCAAGTGGAGAGGAGGAGAAGTAGAAGGATTGGCCCGAAGGTAGTGACTGACTTGGATTTCGCTGATGACATAGCGCTGCTATCAGAGGCTATCCAGCAAGCACAGGAACTACTCAGGTGTGTAGAGAGTTCAGTGGGCAAGGTTGGACTCTTATGAATGCTGGGAAAACTAAGTACATGGCCTTCAACATCCAGCCCCCACACTGCCTCAAAACAGGTGATGGGTGTACCCTAGAGGAAGTAAAGGATTTTAAATACCTGGGGTCCAGAATGGAAATTTCAGCAAAGGACATAACAGCAAGAAAAGCAGCAGCCTGGCTTCCTTGCAACAGGTTAAAGAAGATCTGGAGATCTAACCTCACACGTGAGCTGAAAGTGAGGCTTTTCCTCTCGACCGTCGAATCAGTACTCCTGTATGGGTGCGAGTCATGGACACTTACTACCAGTTGGACGGCTGATATACGAGGTAACTAAGAACTGCTCTCAACGTCCACCGGTCACAACACATCACTAACAAAGTCTTGTATGCTGGCATACCAAAACTGTCCGATAAGATTCGAACTAGGAGATTAAAGTTTGCGGGACACTGCCTTAGGAGCAAAGAAATAGTTGCTGACCTGGTACTATGGACACCCAGGCATGGGAAGAGGAGGCCAGGTAGGCCAACAGCAACATATATAGACCTGCTCAAAAAAGACACTGGCCTTGAGGTTGACAATCTACATCAAGTAATGACTGACAGAGACGTATGGGTTGCCATCACAACTCGAGGCCGGAAGGACTCGCCTTAAGCAAGCAAGTAAGCAAGCAGATCAAATGCTTTTTTGAGGTCAATAAATGCAATATGTTCTCTGCATTTTCGTTGTAATTGTCGGAGACATGATAAATGTATCATGTCAATGGTGGAGCGCTCTGACCTGAAGCCGCATTAGGATTCTGAATACACCCTGTCAGCAAGCCTCTGGAGCCGACCCAGGACCATTGGTGCAAAGATTTTCCTCACAATACTGAGTTGGGAGATTCCACGGTAATTACCACAACTTCTATCTCCCTTGTTTTGGATGTTAAAGTCCTTCATGCCCTGTGGGACCTTTCCCTCCCCCCAGCATTGACACAGTAGTTCATGCAGCTCAACAACAGCAATTCCACCGAAACCAGGTGCTTTCCCTGAGCGCAGACTGTCAACGGTTCCCACGGAACAGATACGGCCTCGCTACTGTCCAGTGCAGTCTTGTGTCCCGTTTATGGCAGCTTCCCTTGCATACAGCTATGAGGGTTTCAGGGGAAAATACGCTTTCTAATTATCTACAGTAGAATACATTTGATGAAGTCAGAAAGTAAATTAATCAAATTTGAGTTTACTACCTTGTTTGTGCGAAAGAGCATTTCATTCAAGAAGACAGTATCATTTTACGATAGATATATATCTTAGGAAGTAATAAGTACTACTTCACAAAGTACAATAAAGTATCTACCCTTCATCCCCAAGCGCAGCAATTTAAAGGCTACAATAGCTGTTTGCACCTCTGAATGCCCGACGTTAAAAATCTTAACTCTCATCAAAGCCTCTAAAGGAAATGCATGTAATGACAACATATATATTTTAACAATGAGCAAGGAATTGTCAAGAGCGCAAATCTCAGACAGAACGGTTTTTATTGGCTTCATTTCTTTACAGTGAGAATTCTAGACTAGTATGATATCATTCCGGGTTCATCTCACCAAGTGATACTTTATATCATGTTTGTATTCAGAGTGTCTTCTTTTTTCCAAATCACATTTATGGCGTCTAAAAGGAAACACACACCACATTCCCATAATGCACCACTTTACCCATAATGCACGTCACGCAGTGCAAATCCGGTAGAAGAACAAGATCCAGGCAACGGTACTTATAACAACCATCTACATCATAGACACATATCCAAGAGCTCCAACCAAATACTGTACGTTTCTAAAGTGTACTGTACGTTTATAATTCCCTCTGAGGGAGAAACTCTCCACTTATTACAGAACTGCTGAATGGCAGGGCCAAGTATTGGTTGTAAGAACAGAAAAACGTATTACTGTACATCATTCTGACAATTCTTTCCATGTGACATCTATATATCATACACAAAAATAGTTATCTTTGTACAGCATCTTCGTATACAATCAGTACATGCAAACATGACATTGTGCTCTGTTCTCCGAAAGAAGTTTTCATTCAATATTTTTGTAGCTCTGAAAGATTCTAATAGTCCTTGCGAAAGACAACAAGTGTGTCATAGTGGGTTTCCATACATTGAAAATAATTCTGTGTTAATTTCTTTATCTTTTTATAGTGAAGCATCCATCCAGTACATCATTGGATGGTTGCAGTAGAACAGATTTGTTGTCGTTGCTTAGCAACGGACACTATACACAAAGATGTTGCAGTGTGTCTGAATGTTTTTAATCGTCTTATGTAATTCTAAACATTGGTGTGAGTCAGAACTTGTGTGTTTAAAGGTACATACAAAGTATGGTGGTATGTCCAGTATCAGGTTGAAGTGGCAGATATTAGAAGCTAGGTGACGTCATTGTAAGTTCTGCCACTGACCAGGTTAAGGTGGCAAGTGGCAAGGTGGAAACGTTTGGTGATGTAATCCAACCGCAGAAACTCAACACAGTATGGCTGACAGAATCTCAACATAAGGTCAGATGGCTTAATGGTGTTATAGTCAATTTTGATGCGAGACGAAATTGAAAGTAGAATTCCACGACCCCATACCTTCGCCAAATGATTCTATCTTATACAACTGCTGTATTAGTTGTGTTTGTCACTAATTATGCAAATAAAGTTATCATTTGCGTTAATTATATAACTTGATCATCTCCTCCACCAAACAATAGACATACGCAATCTATGTTAAGAAAGAAGGCTTTTATCGCATTTTCTGACAATTTATGCAAATGAGGACCTCAACTTTATTAGTTACAGATGTCACATGTTACAATGGTCCTATAATTGAACTAAGCATGTTTAGACGATTTCCTAACTGATTGTGCAAATTAGATTCCAATTTGCATAAATAACATCTAATGATATGAATCATCACTTAAGCTAAAAAAAGTATCTACATACCAAAAATCATGACAATCTGTCAACTCCTTGAGTTATTCTCTTTCAAAGTCTGACACTAAACCTTTCCTGCAGTTCCAAAATAAGCCGCTAGGGGACCCAAACCTATACCGCGTACTCTTGGCATCAAAAGCTATCCACCACTTAAATATCATAGCCGCAGCATATCCAGAACTCGAGATATCAAACCAGGAAGTTGCACTGCACTGCAATACCGTAAGTGACCGCTATAATCGTTTTGGGGCACATACCGAATATTAATACAATCCATCCAGGCGTTCCTGACTTATGCTGGTCTTCTACAGACATACAAAAAAACATACACACGCTACCCAAAATATAATCTTCTTGGCGAAGGAAAAAAGTCGCTAGCACTACCCAGCCTTACATTGTTACTATCCACCCTCCCGGGCCACTATCGGACGTAAACAGGGTTGCCTATCACGAATTTGCACGAATCTTGTGAATTCGTACGAATTTTATGAAAAAAACGCACAACTCATTGTACGAAAGCGTACAAATCCAAGAAAACCGAACGAATCACTATGCAAAAATCCACGAGCCTTATGTATTACGCACGAACGATTATTGAAACGAAAGAATCCTATGAAAGATGCACGAACTACATGCAAACCTGCCAACCCCTACCTCAGGAGAGGGTATGTTTCCGGAGTGTTTCTGCCTGTGATCTTTTTATTTCAAAATATCATTGAATGGCATTGGATGGACATATATCGTCACGAAGACATATTTAATAGCCTGCGAGCTTCATGTCGGTGCGTCACATCGCATTTTCAGTCGCCGAAGATCGATGCTGCCATCTTGAACATCCCGTTGGCCCGAGTTTGCATATGATTCACATTAGATTCGTACGTTACACATTGTGATTCGTACGTATCAGATAAGGTTCGTGTGGCTTCTGGTGGCTTACGGAAAAGTTCGAAAATACATGTGACGTAAACCTATTCTAGCTTTTGCCAAATTCTGCCATTTCATCCTAATACTGCACTTGAATGGAGTATGACCCGATGTAGCGTCATTCCTTAAATCCTATGTCCATATAGTAAAGATTCGATATTTCAATGGAAATCATGAAGTATAATCCATGGATGCCGAAATGACGCAGCGATGAGTCAACAAATCATTATTGCTGGTGGGCTTATTATGTTCTTGCCTATGGCACATTATTCCCGGCATGCTTTTCGTTCCGCGCTAATGTACCTCGTGCCAACGGAACCACTCAAACCAAAATGGCCGACGAGGCCGTGGAGCTAAATATCTAATAGCACTCCTTCCATTCTAACAGTAAATTAGCTTGGTGCGAACTTCACTTCAAAGGTTCACCAGCCGTCTATGGTGTTCGAAACCGACATTCAGTATTCATTTTCATTCTAATGTACTTATCTAACTTATCAGGAGAATCCATCAATATACAAATCATCGAGCGCCACCAACTTGTCTGCATCTGCACTTACCAAGTGAAACAAAGATCTAGAACTAAATATACTATGAGTTTGAGACATAAGTTATGCAAAGTGTAGTTGAAAGGCTTTCCAACGCGAATCTACTTCTCCGTCGCTTTTTGTTGTTTTCTGTTTCTCTCAAAAGGGATCAACATGATCTTGGCTTTAGCAAAATCACAAAAACAAAGTTTTGCATTTTTGAAATACACGTTGGTTGTTATGAGGTACATCGAAGGGTCAAATCTTAAACGAGGCGCCAAAGGCGTCCAAATACGGTCAACGCACAAGACTCTTCACCATGAGATGGAAGACCATGAGATGGATGTGATGTTAGAATGGACCAACCGGGTTAGGATGACGAAATGAAGCTATGAATGAAGAAGTCACAACCGTTTTACCAGTTGCCTCTTATCTTCTATCGATGAACGGTTTGTCTTCAGCATTTTGTTTGTATTGAATAGAGAGTTTGCTACTGAAGGGGTGGGCACTGTGCCTCGCCCTTTGCTATGTGCGAATTATCTTTAAGAACCTACTTTCCTCTAAGCTGTGTTTTTGTAATCCTCTGCCGATGAAGAGACCCCACTGAAACCATTCATAGACTATTTACGTTCTTCAAAGAAAGTTCACACACACAAGGGCGAGGCATTTCCTAGCGGCCTAGGTGACTCCTCCCTGATGTCACTCAATGGTAAGCTTTTGCTTTTTCATCTCATCTTCTTCGTAATCTTCAGGTTGTTTTTCGGCGTCCGGTTGTTGATGGAAAGCGTTGTACGTCACCTGACACTCATCCTGAGCCAGGATTGCCTGGAGATTTAGACATGAATGCAAAAAACGCTGAGTTCTATATTGGCAAATTAATTACGCGCTTGGGGGGCATGAACATAATTGTTGTGTAAGCATGCGGTGTGTGTGTCGGGGGGGGGGGGGGGTGCCATTTCTTGTAATCTCGATTAGGCCACAGCAAGTAAATTTTATGGATTACATCCGCGCGCTCATTAATTTTTGCCTGATTTCAGAAAAAAAAACAAGAATTTTTTTCTTCTTAAGGGAAGGCCGGATAGACGAAAATAGGTAAAGGTTGTGTTGTAACCTAATCATTGAAAGTAGAATTGACACTAGAGACTGTGTAGTATTGACTGTAGTTGCAGAGGTGCAACTTGATAGATAGTTGTAAAAGTGGCACAACTATGGAAGCTATGAGTGTAGTTGCCAACATGGTTAATGATACCAGTCTACCACATTAATGTCACTTTAACTATACTGGTGCACTTCTTAAATACAGAAATGAATGCCTTGTTGGCTGTGATGCCACATTTTGTCACATCAAGTCTTGTTACAACGTCTATTTGGAAAATTTGCCATCTTGTTTTTTTTTACCCATCTTGGTTTTTTTTCGCCCTATCTCATTATTTTTGCAGTCTGCAGAGGATGTCATCCATAAAATTTACTTGATGTGGCCTTATGGATGAATGTTTAAAAGATATTAGAATTAAAACATCAGTTGTGCTAGGTTGCTGATACCCCCTTTCCACTAGGACGGCGCTCTCTTGGCGCTCTCTCTGCGACCTCAAATTGGGAAGAGCGCGGTGAGAGCGCGACGGGATCGCCAAGGTCGCCATGGGAGCGCGCAGAGAGCAATAGGTCTCAACAGTGGTTTATGATGCCAATTTAGCTAGGACGGCGCTCTCTCTGCGCTCTCAACTGCGGTTTGTGAAGTGTATTTGACATATAGACAGAACCCGGAGAAATGTCCAAAATGTACCGGTGATGAACAATTAAACAAACTGAGATGGAATAAGCAAGGTTTAAAAACAAAGGTTTATCATTTCTGAACTAATTTTTTAATTTCAACAGGATGACATTAGGTTTTCTTGTTCTCCATCTGTACATTTAGATTATTGAAGTCCCATTTTCAATTAAATTGAAGTGTTTCGGTGTTGTATGATTTACACCAATAAATTAAATAAAGTGGCATGATAAAGATATTTATGGTGAACAAGCTACATGACAGATTTAAGAAAAAACAGCAAGAGAAACGTGTATATTTCAGTCTGAGTGACTGTACAGTGACCAAAATTGGATTTGTTTACAGCCTTAATTTTATACTTTGAATGTTATGTAAGACGTAAAAGGAAGACTTCAAAAATACAAAAATACACTATACGTCAAAAGACTCGTTCTTTATTTCTGAAATTCGTTGAGTAATCTTTCGAATCTTTGCTAGCTCATAAAAAGATGTTGACATTTGAGTTTTTCGTCGCGGTGAGAGCGCGCTGGGGTCGTCGGAGAGATTCCACTAGAGCAGTTTTTTTTCTGGCGTCGCGGCGCTCTCACCGCGCTCTGGCCAATTTTCCATCGCAGCGAGAGCGCCGTGAGAGCGCCGTCAAGTAGAAAGGGGGCCTGGTCAATTAAAACTACTGATAACAACGTTGCTGGTGCTGATGATTAATGAATGTATGGTTAATATCAAAACATATTGAAAAATTAAAACATATAAGAGTATGGAAGCTAAACACACTACACTACCAGTGGACTAGCCCCCTGATTTCACCTATGTGTGGCCCAGGGCTCTGGAGCAGAGATATGCGCCGAGCCGAATCATCTTCTGATCAAGGAGGTTGGCCTCCTTGTTGTAATACATGGACATCTTTAGCTTTTAGCCTAAGAGAATTTCAGATTCTCCTAGAAGAGGATGAAATTCCAACAGAGTTCTTGTTAACTTCCAACCTCTCCTAGAGGAGATTGGAATTCCAATCTCTCCTGGGAGAATTCCAGATTCTCCTAGAATTCCAATCTCTCCTAGGGCAGATTGGAGAATTCCGAATTCCCCATCTACTCTGTCACAGGCATCGTTTCTATAGATAAAATTACCTCTTTCTCTTCCTTTCCTGGTGGTTCTCTTAAGAAGATACACAGAGGAGAGTATAGGATGTTGATGATCCCAATCCCCCACATCAGCCTGACAAAAACAAGATATTGCAAACCAATGGTGAGACAAATAGCAGGAGCAAATTGTATTTTAGACCCCTTTCCAACTCCGGCGCTATTTTGGGAGCTGATCTCGAGACAGCGTCATTGAGTCGGAATGCGCGTGATTCGGTAGGCAGGCGGTAAGGTTTCAGAACACAGTATCCATCCGCGATCCCCGTCCCCAATAGTAGTTCAAGTGTAAGGTAGTGCGGCCCTATTTATTCTTCTGTGCACAAACGCTGGGTGGGAACTGTGCTGAATGGTAGAGGAATACATACTTTGAGACCGTATAAGGCGTATTATGATATTTCTTCGGTAGGTGTGACTTTGTGCCTTCCTACTGTTCCTACATTTAGCCTGTGCACCGGCTGCACTTCCAGGACCTCACTGGGGTCAAATAGAAGTGGTTTTAAAAAATGACTTAATTGTTTTTGCACCTTTCCTCAGTTAATTCCCATAGACGAAAAACATGTACGACAGTGCTAATTTCCCAGGGATGGGCAACAATTTCGTATTTGACTATTCGATATGTGTCAGTAATTGACGTCGGCACACATGACCTGTACCATCTTTATTACCGTCAGCCCCGCTGCTACATTGGTAACAATCCCTCAAGGCGGCCTCCGATGCTTCACCATCATCATCATCATTGGCCTCGGTCCGTCTGCAGAGACGATGGGTTTTAGTCATGGTTGGCATCTCCTTTAGTGGCTGAACAAACCGATTCTAGAATCGTATGGTAAAAAGAAGTGTTGGGATCTGGTTGCGTCAGCTTTCTTCACCCCTGCTTTAACAGTTTGTCTCCATGCTGATCGGTCAGTTGCTGTTTCATCCCAAGAGTCTACGTCGATGTTGCCGACTTAAGGTCCCTCTTGCACACATCTCTGTATCTCAGGTGTGGGTGACCAGTTGGATGTGAACCACACTAAAGCTGGACATATAGGAGATCCTTCGGAATACGCCCTTTCGGCGAACATGTCCCAGCCATCTCAGGCGGTGTTCACTGATCCTTCTGAATATAGTCCGGTTACCAAACCCCAGTTTAACCCAAGAGTAACCTTGCAATGCGGTTCATACCAAGTTTTTTTGCTGTTTCTATACCTCTACGGTGTGCTCTTTCAGAATCTGGATGATGCCACTCTTTCATCATCGGGCAATTCGCACAATATGCAAGTTAAGGTGGCCAAAATTATTATCATTGCCCTGTCATTTAATTCCTAGAATCCTGCAAAGACGATCCATGTGAAATGCATTGAGTTTTGCTTTTTGTTTGGTTTATTGTCCATGTTTCACTGCCATAGAGAATGACACACAGGCCTGGTACACCTTTAGCTTGGTATGCCAAAAAGCAGTTTCTCAAGCAATGGGGTATGGTTTTGGAAATGGTCAGGCGTTTCAGATAGCATCCACTGTCCTTTGTCAGTGACACTGAAGTGATGTGGAAGGATCTGACCTTTTATAACCTATATAAGAAAGAATACAATTTTAGATGTCCAATAGGAAACATGGTAAGACTGGAGACAATTTGGATTCCAATAGAAAACAAAGGTAAGGCAAAGTCAAGCGGAAGACAATTTTGGATTACACTGTGAAACATAGCTAAGACACAGTTGACGCACATGAGTCAATTAGATGGATGCAGGAGCTTATGTTTTGCTGCGGGGGGGGGGGGTGCTATGTCCCAAGTGATGAGCTGCCCAAGTAAAGTCCCCTTTCCTATTGAGGGTGGGATTTTATATTCTCTCATATATTGTCTCTCTGACTCCCCGTTCGGGGTTCGCGGTCTAGGATATCGGTGGATTGAAGGTTGTGTTTTAAGTGGTTGAAAATGGCAGAAGAGTAGCCGTTTGTGCTGGGTTTGCAATGTTCTTTTTACCTTGCCTTTAGTGGGCAGCTGGTCTCACCAATGTACGTATCGTTACAGTTGGGTTCTTCACATTTGAGTTTGTAGATTACATTGGCCTTGATACCGTTCCATAACACACAATTGACGATAGTTGAAAATTGTATAGTATGCAGAAACTTGCCATGTAATCTAAGTACACTAATTGCGGTTGTCTTGTGTAAATAAGCAGGAAAACTTCACATCATAACCACACCATTATCTGCTGCAAGTCGTGATACCAAACTTAGGGTCGCATAACGTGTTGCATCTGTAGGAAAAATTACGACACAACATCAGTTTGTAAAATATATGTTTTCCTTCTTGAAGAAGTGTGCAACAAAGAGATACCATTTAGTGTCCTGTGGCAACTGGAGCCTCTTCGCATTTTGTTCCTGTGGCGTTCCACATGTGATCTACTACCAATGTCATTGTGTCATGGATACTACTAGATTTCATTACCGCCCGTGAACCAAATCACGCGCGTTCTCGCCGGATGATACTCTCGCGAATTCTCAAAATGGCGCCAGAGTTTGTAAAGGGTAGTAAAGGGTCTATCTGTATAAGAGTTCTTACATGTTTTGTCAAGAACACTATCTTTAAAGACGCCATGATATGCAGCATAATCCACAATGGTACATAGGGTACAGAAAACAAAACAAAGTCTTAATGGTCACTTACCAACCAAATCCGTATTTAACGACAACTTCTCCGCCCACAGCAGGCCCTGAAATAGCAAAAGATTAATTATGGCTAGTTTTGGTAGCGGACCCTTCGATTCATATATTGATTGAAAGAACTGTTGTGCATTACACTCAAACTTATTCAAGTCAAAGAAAAGATTGCGATCTGGAAAAATCACCGATTTTACCGATAGAGAGCCCTCTGTCAACAGATGCTCCAATCAGGATGCTAAGATTGTGATAGGGTGGACCTCCAACCTGAATAAATCCTAAATTTTAAGTCAATCCAATCATCTAAAATTACAGGAATTGAAGTTGAAAAGTTCTCACTGTCTTATGGAATATCTTTCAATTTACATCGGCGAATCTGCCAGATTGCAGTCTCTACGGAAGAGACACTGCATATTTGGAGTACATATGGTATATAGAGTTTCCTTACCAATAGCAAATCCAACGCAGTTTGCGACATCAGCAATAGCGTACACACTTCCGTACACAGACACGTGCCTGAACGATGGAATACATTCTGATGAATTCTGTTGTTAAGTGCAAAACAATACTCCAAACATCTTACAACGCCACAAGTGATTTAGATCAAGAAATTTCGAAAGCATTGCCGTTCTTTGTGTGGCTCTACAATTATTTGACTTGCTTTCATCTCTTTTTCATGCACTCTAGGGTAGATCATTGTTGAAAGGAGATAATATTTATATCGGCACATGTTATCATACTAAATTTTAGTAGTAATACCTTCGCCGTAGTACTGCATGTACTGGAAATGATTTTATTAGCTTGGTAGAATATATATAACATAGTTAGCTTTGCTTACGTTTTGACGTCTCTCAGATACCAGGAATTTTGGAACAAGACTAGAAGAACACAAAAAAGGAAGCTGGCAACGTAAATTAGACAAAATACACAAGGTCTCAAAAAAGGAATGCACAAAAAAGAAGAGAAGAAATCTAGCGTAACGGACCGTATTGTCGGGAGTAATTGACTGGGGGGGGGGAGACAACAGGCGGGTCCGGTGAATCAAGTAGGCAGTCTGGATAAAACCCCAGTGATGAACCCGGGCGAGGGGTGACAAACTCAGCTTCGTTTGGGATTGGTTCTCGTCGCAAAAGCGACTGCATCGGCTACATATACTATACAGAGGTGAGAATCAAAAATCCAGTAAGAAGCTCTGAGGCAGGCGTCGGAGAGACATCGAAACGTAAGCTAAGTGAGTACAAACTGATCATACAAAGGAATTCTCCTACATCCAGTACTACATGTGATTTAATTTCTTTTTGATATTAGAGCGTATAAAATCTTCGAGTATAGATAATTCAAAGGACTTTGATATAAGTAGATGATTGATGAGTTGACGAAGGTAAGACATCCAGGGAATAAGATACACAATGCAGAGGTAACCCAAGCCACTTGGTACGTTTAGTAATCCAGAACATTTTACAACCCTCTATCTTGTGAACGGTGGACAACAGTGCAGCCAAATATTTATTACCAGGTCTTTATTCTAAGAATAGGGAGTAATATCAATCGTTTATCCCTCAAGCTGGTGGGCGGTTTTTCGTCAGAAAGAAAGCTTTTTCATACTCAGGTGCGGTGCTCTGGAACTCCCTATCGTCCCAATTAAGATCGGCGAGAACACTATCCCAGTTTAAACGACTGTATGATCAGGACTTCAAGACTTATGGGCTCTGATTACATATATTTCAACTTCAGTTCCTGCTATATCTCAGTGGATCATTTTGTTTGATTTCTGTATTATGTTTTTTTTTATGATGACATTTTTGTTCTCTTTTGACTGTTATTGCTTATTTACTTATTAACTTTGTAACAAACACTGCCCGACCAGCGACACATTGATATGCAAATTTCACTTTTCGTTACTTTAACTTTAAGTTGATCCACTGCGTGAATCTGTTATTATCATCATTATTGTATTAAGTTATCTTGAGTTGCTTGTTTTGTAAATAGTTGACGACTTGCGAACAAACGAACGTTATGTTGGCTTGTCATTTTATTTTGATCAGTTGTTGTAATGTGTTGGGGTCTCCCCGGCCCCCAGGAGGCATTGAAAAACGCTAGTAGGCGATGTGTGCTTTCCTGGTTAAATAAATGACTGAAGCTGAATTGTATGCATTCAAAGCGCGTAGAGCCAGTTCCATGGAGCTGGTATGACTGGCACTAATATTTGCACTAATAGCTCCATGGAGCTGGCACCTATTGGCTCTCTGGAGGAGATCGATCTCGTAATGGACAAACATAGCGAGCAGGTACAGCTGGACGAGAAGCTCCACACACTATGAGTACAAACATTGCTAATTTCACCTTCAAGAAATGGTTAGAGCTCTATGGAGGATCTAACGTAAGGGCAAAGATAGCGCACGGGTAGTGCCGAACGAGCAGCTCTACGCATGGTTCACGTCAAAATTGGACAAATAGAGGGAGTAGTATGCCAGGGGAGACAGCCGGCCAGAGGAGTCAGTAGGCGACCCACGGGGTCCCTCTATCTGTCAAGGGACTATATAACGTTCTTTATCCTTAAAATTTCTTCTCATTTGACTAGCGATGCGCGGATCCTGAAAGAGGCTATGACCAAAGCGAATTGAGAATTGTTTGTCTGCTCTTGCCAGGAATGCGAAAAGTTAGCAACTCCGCGCTAATCGTCCGAAAGTGCTCTTATGGGTTTACCACAGCCCTGTCCCAAGTTTCTGTGGGAGGTCTACGCACTGTTAATAAATACATATGGCTTACGTCACTATAAAAAAATAAATTTAGACCTGTTATGAGGAGCTCTTCAGAACTATTCCCCAAGCGGAGGTTGGGTCGCGGAGATAGTAGAGGTCGGGATTTTTACTAGCGTGAGGGGAGCGAGATATTTATGATAATGTATACATAGTCACAACATATGTCCCAGTGTTGAAGGTGACGTGAACTAAGTGTTTGAATTCATATAAGTATTTCGCGAGCGGTATATTTATCCTTTACGAGAGCTCTTCTATAGAGCTCTAACTGTGTTTGTATTCATAGTACGTAGAGCCGCTCGTTCAGCACTACCCTCGCGCTATATGGGCTGCGTTGCTATATTCCCACTATTAGATAGGCTGCATGCCGCCCAGGCACCCTTCCGGGCGATCATGCTGCGGAGATGTCAATAAAATTTAAACGGCATCCAAGAAGTTGTGATGTTTATTTCGACTGATGACCTAGGACAATACTGTGGCTATCAGTTGTCTTGCAGCAAAAGAGAAGGAATAAAAAAGTCATTTCTCGAAGCAAGCTGATGAATCTAATAAAGAACACATTACCTTCTGTCCACAAGGTACCCCATGATCGGCATCAAAGACGAGTCTACCACACCTGGATAGGAAAAGTAGACATCATGCAGTCGGAGAGGCTTACGTGATACTCTAACATGTGTTACACAACCTCTCACCATCATGAGCTGATTGAGCCTCATCCCTGATAGACATCTTGAGATACCATTCTCATTTCCTGTGTCACTAACAGCAGTTCAGGGTTCTTTATAACTATCAAAATCAGACTAATTAGCGTAGTCTTCTCTCTAACTAAATTTACTTGTTTAGTATATATTAGTATGTTGTAGTTTTATTCTTGAACAATTATGACCATCTGAGATACATATGTTACTTTGTAATACATATATTACTTTGTAATGAGGATGATTTCGTATCTAATAACGTAACTTATCACGCTTTGTATAGTATTCATATGACAGGCAAATTCCTAATTCAGAGAATAAAATGTACAACACACCAATGGCCAGGCCGAGTACAGCGTTTGGAGGGATGAGTCCATGGAAGCTTCTGGCACAAGGCATCTGGTGGTATTTCGAAGAAGAAAAAAATGAGGAAAAAATAGTCAAAACCCACACGACGTTATGCAATATCATCACATAGCCAGACGAAGTCGACCAGTCAGAAGGCTCCATTTTCTTCATTTCATATACTACCCCTGCATACGGGGTATAGGACTCGTTCGCAGGGTATTGAGGATCTTACAAGACGAACAAAACATAAGAATCTATCTCACACAGCAAAGTAACGGATGGTGCGGGGAATGGTGGTGAGATTTTATCGCCCGGCCGCACAGGTAGGAAGGTTCGGGAGGCAGGGAGAGCAACAATCCAGCCCGACCAGCAAGAAGAAGGGCCGGTCGAACAAAAACTGGATCTTGTTTACGGGCTACTATAATGTCACGAGCAAATGCGCTCTCCGGAGCTGAATCGTCTCGGCTAGATACTAGTACATGATAATAATATTATCATATGGACAATATACCACTTTCCTTCGGTGTATTCGGTGCCATGTTTCATGACTGCTACGCGGACTCGGTCGTTCATTCGTTGGTTAAAGTAACCGGACATGCACCGTATACACCTAATGGCGGGTCATTATATTTCAGCCATACCTGTAGGTATAGTAAAATATGTTGTATTCGTAATGTTTCTTCTTCTTTCTTTCTTCTGTCAAATTTTCAAAGCGATTCATCTCCGTCATTCCTGGTCCGAATGACCTGAAATTTGGCATAAGGGTAGAGTGGGCCAATACCACGATGCGTTTTCTTTTTTTAGTTTTTTTTTATATCTGTCTCTTAAAAGGTTTTGTTGAGGTTTTATGGTCATTTATAGACCAAAACGGCATAGTTTGGCCCCCTGTACCCTGGTATTATAAGTGAATGACCTGAAATTTGGTAAAGACAGACATAAGATATTTGGCGAAATGACCCAAGTAAGATTTAATGGCATAAATTGCTTAATTTCAGCACTTTTCTGAGGGGAAATTGGTTTTCTTTCAGCCTCCTGTCGTGACCTTTCAGACCGTTCACCCCACAGAGCTCCACACCTGCAACGGAGTCGACTTCTGCAAGAGTCAATTCAATTAATGAGCCAGCCAATCAGCGAATGAGAAGGGGAAGGCGAATGCTAATTATCATTCATAAGCGGGACCACACAATCCGGTATATACAGAAACACTGAATATCGTGACCATACAGCGGTCGTATGTCATGCCATCGTAGTTTGCGAGGATTTGGAGCTCACAACAGGGTCATTTGGGCTCTATTTTCGTGCCTTGAACGTTAGGGTACAAGTCTTTGTCGATGAATTTACGAAAATTCCGCATTGCAATATAAGGCCACAGCAAGTAAATTTTATAAATGACATCAGCGCGCGCATTAATTTTCGCCTGATTTCAGAAAAAAAACAAGAATTTTTTCTTCTGCAGAGATGGTCAACATGATAATAAAGTATCAAAATGTTGTAGCCTAATGGTTGTACTTGTAGAAGTGACACTTGCGAGGTACCCAGGACTGTAGTTGTAGAAATGAAACTTATTGGATAGTTGTAAAAGTGACACCAATATGGAAGCTATGAGTGTGGTTACCAACTTTGTTGGTGATGCCCGTCTACCACACTAGTGTCACTTTTCACCAGTACATGTCTTGAATACAGGAATGAATGCCTTGTTGGCTCTGATACCATCAGTTTTGTCCCTTTAATTCTTTTTACAACAGTCATCACAACTTTATGATGCCTATTTTTGAAAATGTAGCCATCTTGTTTTTTTCACCATCTTGTTTTTTTTCGCCCTATCGCACTATTTTTGCAGTCTGCAGAGGATGTCATCCATAAAATTTACTTGCTGTGGTCTAAGTCACCGTAAGGCTGATGCAAGACGGAGGTTCGCCGGTCCTCCATCCGGGAGATTAGTAGTGAATGACCAAATCCAGACAGAAGGATTTGCACCATCGAACACCGGGGCATGGCCGTATTCTTTTTGGAAAGACGTGATGGGTTGTTTCAACGTGAGTGGGATGTGGCTGTACGCACCTAAACATGGGACCTCTATTTAATGTCCTATCGTCCCAAGCCGAGTTAGGTGCCCTTTTTCGCCCGAGTGATGTAAGGAAAGTTGTGTACTCCTTTCCTAAGGGCACAAGATCAGTGACACGGCAGGATTCGACCGGGGATCTCAGGGTCCTGAACTAAACACGTTGCCGCTATACCACGCTACATCTCACATCTATTGATGACGTCACAAATGTTCCTGAAAAATTGGGTCAGATATCTAAAGAGGACTTTTTTTTAAATTTTGTTTTATCTAACTTACCCAAATCATGGAGGCCCCGACGAAGATCATGGCAAGCAGTCCGCACAGCCATCTGCAACATACGAAATCCAAAAGACTTTAATATACGGCATAGCCAGAGGAAACGGTACAAGCACAAGCTGGAAAAAGAGATATCGCCAGTTTGTTAACTGCCAAATAACCTCCACTATCGTGTACTCCGCAAACGAAGTTGTCAAATGAAATGCTAAAAAAAGATTATTAGGAAAGAGTGCTTCTAGGAGATACGAAACTGAACTCTAAACTAAACAAAACTTTGCAACAGGTGTTGCAAAAATCTAGACAAACGGGTGTTAAATGTGTGCCATGCACGCCCAGAAGCGAGGGAAATAAGTCGAATGTTGAGGCGTAGCTATCTATGAAAATCCATCAAACTTAATTTTTCTGCATACATCATGTAGAGGCATCCTTCAGGACAATCTACACTTCTTTATTTTCCTTCTGCCAAAAACTTATCCTTAAATGAAACGTGATGAATAATTTACGTTACCTTCCAAGTTTGGTTGCAATGAAGCCAAACATGTACGCCCCAACAAGGTATGCAATGCTGGACGGCAGCCAAATGGAGCCTGTTATAAAAAGATAGAGATATGGCGCAATGAATAACGACAATATTAAACGGTAAGGCCAAATACAGCTTATTAATCATATTCAATTCCAAAAAAATATGAAATACCGAAAGACGAACATTCGAAGATAACAACAAATAATTGAAAAATGTTTCCGGTAATAGTGTACAGAAAACTACAAGGCAAATAAAACTTATCGCACAAAATGTTTGATTAATAATAAATCTGTTCAATATTTTGCTAAGTCTGTAATTCCTTCTCACAAGTGATCATCTAAGACCATCCGCTCACCGCGTGCTGCAATGCTAAATTGTACATATTTACTCTCTCACGGTACAAAGATAGCACTGCGGAGCGTCAAGTGTTCTCTAGACGATAAGGCGCCTCCTTAGAAATCCTCTCGTTATCTTTGCAAAACAGGTACTAACTGTAAAGCCGGATAACTGGCAGCTGAAGCACAATGTTCCGTCAGACTACGACCCATAAAAGTGCGAGTCTTACCGATTTGCCAGCTGGGAGCATCTAGCGTGTCCATCATCCAGATAGGAAGGGTTGGCTCCAGCAAGGCGATTGCCATGTTCGCAAAACATATTGACCCTGATTTGCAACGCGCCACCAAAGTTAAGAAAGAATAAGAGATATATTAGTATGTACCAATCACTCAAAATACTTTCTTAAGCAAAATGGATATTACTTTCAATATAGCTACTTCGAGTGCCTTACCTATATATGTTTTCTGCTAACAGGAAGTTGTTCACAACGTGTTTTAAAGTTATCGCAGTAATACGTATGGTGTAACCTTCTCGGTCAGCTTTGTTAATCATCGTTAAATCGTAACAAATGAGAAGAATCACGCAACAGCTTGATGACACGTGTGACAGACGACCCTGTCAAACAAGCGGGCATCAACTCATAACTCTAGATTATCGAGTGCACGTATCAAATGTAGTTATCACGTGAATACACGTCATACGTCGAAAGCCCTAAAACAGAGCCAAACAGGAATCCAGCTTTCCCCCAGCATTCCTCTCTGGACTACTGGAACTTTTCTGGAACTCACTCAAAGAGTAGATAATTTCAAATAGCTTGTGTCCAACATCATGTGTCCCAAAAAGGACCTACACAAAGTTACTTCGCAGACACTTAATATATCTTCTCAACATGCTACTATAATCATTTATTTCCCCGGCTATCTCAGAGGCTCACTCAGCGACGGTTAAAATGTGCGGGTCGTTGCTGTCGAGCCATGCAGGAAATACTTTCGTCCCTTCTCCAATGGAAACCAAGCAGCCGAGTACATTGCAGTAGTTTGACTTTTGCTAGATACTCTGGTAGTGAATTGAACTTCCAAAAAATAATGCTAGACATTGTAGTGGAATCCTTACTAGCCTGGTTCCACAAATGGTCGTTAATATATGTTTGTATGTATGTATGTATGTATATATGTATGTATGTATGTATGTATGTATGTATGTATTCCCCAGACCATGGTTAGGAGTATATTGAGAGCAAGGTCGGCAGTGGTTGGTTGTAAAACGGTTATGAGTTATGACATCGTCTTCGCGAAGGATATGGATAGCCCAATACTGGTCAGAACTGGTCAAACGTTTGGTTGGGTAGTGGTCCAGATAAATGTCAGAGGAAGGTCCTGAATGTGTCCCATCTCATCCCATCCCATCCCATCCCATCCCATCCTATCCTATCCTATCCTATCAAGTCATGTGATGTTTTTCAAGCCACCGTTCTTACCAGCCGCAATGACGATGTACGGATCCCTGAGCAGCACGCCTAATGGAGCTCCCTCCATCAGGATCTGGAGGAACGACAGTAAATACGTGCTGTAATGCGATGTTATGCGATGGTCACAGTTGCACGGGTGCCCGTAAGGGGTGTACATGCAGCCCGACCGATCTTTGAAGGCGCAAGATTGTCCATTTGTCAAGAGTCGATTTTAAATGCGAGATTTAAAAAAAAATCCTGGGGCCTAGCCTTGCCCCCCAAAAGACCGTTAGCCGCAACTAACCAAACGGGTTGATATTCATATTACCATGCTAAAATCGTAAATAATTTTCGTTGAATTGTTTTCCTCAACATATTAAGGTAGTATGTTCGTTGACCACCACCCCCCATAAGTTTAGAGCCCCAAAATATCGATTAGAATTGTCAAATGTCACGGTATTGTTTATTTTGATAGAGTATCTTTGTCTAAGACAATAGGTTTGGCTTTTTTGTATAAGTCTTTCTCAGCCGGTAGCAACATTTGGAACAGGCTGCATGGTAGAATAGGACAAATGTCACTTATTTCATGCGAACGCAACGCAAAATGTTCACGTAAAAAAAATCCTTGAAAACTAGCCAAAAACTTCGTTCCTAAATCCCCTGCTGTCACGACATGAGGATGTCTGCCGGAAATCGCATGGGTCGTCTTGATTATGTATCCTCTAAATCTCATTCTGTAATCGATTCTGACTAGTAATAAGAAAGGAGCTACACGTAATTTCGCAGTTCAATTACAATTATGCATGACTTGGTACTTAGATGTAATTGACATTCTTTTGACCCCTGGAAGGGCATGTTAAGTTGGAAAGCACGGTGTCCTGTGAAATAAGGCAACTGTTTTCATTACCCATGTGGAAGCCGAGGTCAGTTAGTTAGTTTATTGCTTGTTTTCTATGACAATACTGTGTGTCCGCATTTCCACAATTTGAATGCTAGACACTATCAGAACTGTCCCACTCCGCGGCAGACTGTTACCACCGGCTAGATCCCAGGACCCACACAACATTTTGTCTTGAAGAATAACTGCCGTTGTCTGTTTTCTACATATCATGATCATGATATCGTAACAGGGATGATGAATGTCTTTACAGTTGCGTCATCAAAATTATGACATAAATGTAACACTCCGCACTTATTCCCAGATTATATGTGACAACCTTTCCAATATAGCATTTAAAAGTATCTAAAGGGAAACGAAATGTAGGCACAATTCCACCTTTTCTTATATGCCATCTATGACTATACCGCAAATTGGATAAAAAGACCCCTCCCGCATCTATAACGTTGGATGAGATTTGCAAGCTCAGCCGCGAATCCTTTTTATTTAATCTTAATTATTGGTCGCGGAGGATGCCGTCTTTAGTAATTCAGGCAAATGGGTTTTCACAAATTGGATTAACTTCGGGACGCTCTGAGATTGTAAATCATTGTTATCAAGTTTCGTGGAGTCATCGCTCGATGGAAAAATGCAGGCAATGTAATCTTTAAACTTTCCGGACGACTCCGTCGTCTCTACTTAAAACTGGTCGAAAGCAGACACACGTAAACTTTGCGGCTGCGGCGGCGAAGAAGAAAACATACGTGAAAAATGTACATTAAAAGATACCTGTTTTTATTGAATTTTTCTTTTTTCGACGTATTTTTTTCTACTGTGACCATGGGTTGCGTTATTCTGTTGATGTAGAAACGTTGATTTGGTTCATGTGAAAAAAATCAGACGATCTTCTCGGAGTTGTTCGCTTCCGCACAATCCTTACCTCCTTCTTTGCTCCTGGTCGAAGTACTAACAGCTGCAAGCCTGTGTGAGTATACAAAGTCAGTGCTTGTCAATGTATCGTAGTAGCATTTAGCCTCCTTCACCGGCCTCTCTGGGGGCCTCTCGGCGTAAGTTGTTGAGGGGGGGGGGGAATTCGTGATTTTTA